>NW_026917047.1:0-42785 GCF_035046485.1 Aedes albopictus
GATTTCATGTAGGGAAAATGTTTGACTTTTAACAACCACTTTCCTTGTATATGGGTAACCCACCCTAAATCGTCATTTGGCAAAAACTGCCCGATAGAAAGTGAATGTCTCCCTCCTAAACCTTAAGTTTAGACCCCAATTCATCTACTAAGGGCAAAGACTTGAGGCCAGTTCACTGATTTCATGTAGGAAAAATGTTTGACTTTTAACAACCACTTTCCTTGTATATGGGTAACCCACCCTAAATCGTCATTTGGCAAAAACTGCCCGATAGAAAGTGAACGTCTCCCTCCTAAACCTTAAGTTTAGACCCCAAGGCACCTACTAAGGGCAAAGACTTGAGGCCAGTTCACTGATTCTGTGCGGTAGAACTGTTTGACATTTAACAACCACTTTTCCTAGTATACAGGAAACTCACCCTAAATCGTCATTTGGCAATAACTGCCCGATAGAAAGTTAACGTCTCCCTCCTAAACCTTAAGTTTAGACCCCAAGGCACCTACTAAGGGCAAAGACTTGAGGCCAGTTCACTGATTCTGTGCGGTAGAACTGTTTGACATTTAACAACCACTTTTCCTAGTATACAGGAAACTCACCCTAAATCGTCATTTGGCAAAAACTGCCCGATAGAAAGTGAACGTCTCCCTCCTAAACCTTAAGTTTAGACCCCAATGCATCTACTAAGGGCCAAGACTTGAGGCCAGTTCACTGAATTTGTGTGGTAGAACTGTTTGACTTTTAACAACCACTTTTCCTTGTATATGGGTAACCCACCCTAAATCGTCATTTGGCAAAAACTGCCCGATAGAAAGTGAACGTGTCCCTCCTAAACCTTAAGTTTAGACCCCAAGTCATCTTCTAAGGGCAAAGACTTGAGGCCAGTTCACTGAATTTGTGTGGTACAACTGTTTGACTTTTAACAACCTTTTTCCTTGTATACGGGTAACCCACCCTAAATCGTCATTTGGCAAAAACTGCCCGATAGAAAGTGAACGTGTCCCTCCTAAACCTTAAGTTTAGACCCCAAGTCATCTTCTAAGGGCAAAGACTTGAGGCCAGTTCACTGAATTTGTGTGGTAGAACTGTTGACTTTTAACAACCACTTTTCCTTGTATATGGGTAACCCACCCTAAATCGTCATTTGGCAAAAACTGCCCGATAGAAAGTGAACGTCTCTCTCCAAAACCTTAAGTTTAGACCCCAAGTCATCTTCTAAGGGCAAAGACTTGAGGCCAGTTCACTGATTTCATGTAGGAAAAATGTTTGACTTTTAACAACCACTTTTCCTTGTATATGGGTAACCCACCCTAAATCGTCATTTGGCAAAAACTGCCCGATAGAAAGTGAACGTCTCCTTCCTAAACCTTAAGTTTAGACCCCAAGTCATCTACTAAGGGCAAAGACTTGAGGCCAGTTCACTGAATTTGTGTGGTACAACTGTTTGACTTTTAACAACCACTTTTCCTTGTATATGGGTAACCCACCCTAAATCGTCATTTGGCAAAAACTGCCCGATAGAAAGTGAACGTGTCCCTCCTAAACCTTAAGTTTAGACCCCAAGTCATCTTCTAAGGGCAAAGACTTGAGGCCAGTTCACTGAATTTGTGTGGTACAACTGTTTGACTTTTAACAACCACTTTTCCTTGTATATGGGTAACCCACCCTAAATCGTCATTTGGCAAAAACTGCCCGATAGAAAGTGAACGTCTCCCTCCTAAACCTTAAGTTTAGACCCCAAGGCATCTACTAAGGGCAAAGACTTGAGGCCAGTTCACTGATTCTGTGTGGTAGAACTGTTTGACATTTAACAACCACTTTTCCTAGTATACAGGAAACTCACCCTAAATCGTCATTTGGCAATAACTGCCCGATAGAAAGTTAACGTCTCCCTCCTAAACCTTAAGTTTAGACCCCAAGTCATCTTCTAAGGGCAAAGACTTGAGGCCAGTTCACTGAATTTGTGTGGTAGAACTGTTTGACTTTTAACAACCACTTTTCCTTGTATATGGGTAACCCACCCTAAATCGTCATTTGGCAAAAACTGCCCGATAGAAAGTGAACGTCTCCCTCCTAAACCTTAAGTTTAGACCCCAAGTCATCTTCTAAGGGCAAAGACTTGAGGCCAGTTCACTGAATTTGTGTGGTAGAACTGTTGACTTTTAACAACCACTTTTCCTTGTATATGGGTAACCCACCCTAAATCGTCATTTGGCAAAAACTGCCCGATAGAAAGTGAACGTCTCCTTCCTAAACCTTAAGTTTAGACCCCAAGTCATCTACTAAGGGCAAAGACTTGAGGCCAGTTCACTGAATTTGTGTGGTACAACTGTTTGACTTTTAACAACCACTTTTCCTTGTATATGGGTAACCCACCCTAAATCGTCATTTGGCAAAAACTGCCCGATAGAAAGTAAACGTCTCCCTCCAAAACCTTAAGTTTAGACCCCAAGTCATCTTCTAAGGGCAAAGACTTGAGGCCAGTTCACTGATTTCATGTAGGAAAAATGTTTGACTTTTAACAACCACTTTCCTTGTATATGGGTAACCCACCCTAAATCGTCATTTGGCAAAAACTGCCCGATAGAAAGTGAACGTCTCCCTCCTAAACCTTAAGTTTAGACCCCAAGGCATCTACTAAGGGCAAAGACTTGAGGCCAGTTCACTGATTCTGTGTGGTAGAACTGTTTAACATTTAACAACCACTTTTCCTTGTATATGGGTAACCCACCCTAAATCGTCATTTGGCAAAAACTGCCCGATAGAAAGTGAACGTCTCCCTTCTAAACCTTAAGTTAAGACCCCAAGTCATCTTCTAAGGGCAAAGACTTGAGGCCAGTTCACTGATTTCATGTAGGAAAAATGTTTGACTTTTAACAACCACTTTCCTTGTATATGGGTAACCCACCCTAAATCGTCATTTGGCAAAAACTGCCCGATAGAAAGTGAACGTGTCCCTCCTAAACCTTAAGTTTAGACCCCAAGTCATCTTCTAAGGGCAAAGACTTGAGGCCAGTTCACTGAATTTGTGTGGTACAACTGTTTGACTTTTAACAACCTTTTTCCTTGTATACGGGTAACCCACCCTAAATCGTCATTTGGCAAAAACTGCCCGATAGAAAGTGAACGTGTCCCTCCTAAACCTTAAGTTTAGACCCCAAGTCATCTTCTAAGGGCAAAGACTTGAGGCCAGTTCACTGAATTTGTGTGGTAGAACTGTTGACTTTTAACAACCACTTTTCCTTGTATATGGGTAACCCACCCTAAATCGTCATTTGGCAAAAACTGCCCGATAGAAAGTGAACGTCTCCTTCCTAAACCTTAAGTTTAGACCCCAAGTCATCTACTAAGGGCAAAGACTTGAGGCCAGTTCACTGAATTTGTGTGGTACAACTGTTTGACTTTTAACAACCACTTTTCCTTGTATATGGGTAACCCACCCTAAATCGTCATTTGGCAAAAACTGCCCGATAGAAAGTGAACGTCTCTCTCCAAAACCTTAAGTTTAGACCCCAAGTCATCTTCTAAGGGCAAAGACTTGAGGCCAGTTCACTGATTTCATGTAGGAAAAATGTTTGACTTTTAACAACCACTTTTCCTTGTATATGGGTAACCCACCCTAAATCGTCATTTGGCAAAAACTGCCCGATAGAAAGTGAACGTCTCCTTCCTAAACCTTAAGTTTAGACCCCAAGTCATCTACTAAGGGCAAAGACTTGAGGCCAGTTCACTGAATTTGTGTGGTACAACTGTTTGACTTTTAACAACCACTTTTCCTTGTATATGGGTAACCCACCCTAAATCGTCATTTGGCAAAAACTGCCCGATAGAAAGTGAACGTGTCCCTCCTAAACCTTAAGTTTAGACCCCAAGTCATCTTCTAAGGGCAAAGACTTGAGGCCAGTTCACTGAATTTGTGTGGTACAACTGTTTGACTTTTAACAACCACTTTTCCTTGTATATGGGTAACCCACCCTAAATCGTCATTTGGCAAAAACTGCCCGATAGAAAGTGAACGTCTCCCTCCTAAACCTTAAGTTTAGACCCCAAGGCATCTACTAAGGGCAAAGACTTGAGGCCAGTTCACTGATTCTGTGTGGTAGAACTGTTTAACATTTAACAACCACTTTTCCTAGTATACAGGAAACTCACCCTAAATCGTCATTTGGCAATAACTGCCCGATAGAAAGTTAACGTCTCCCTCCTAAACCTTAAGTTTAGACCCCAAGTCATCTTCTAAGGGCAAAGACTTGAGGCCAGTTCACTGAATTTGTGTGGTACAACTGTTTGACTTTTAACAACCTTTTTCCTTGTATACGGGTAACCCACCCTAAATCGTCATTTGGCAAAAACTGCCCGATAGAAAGTTAACGTCTCCCTCCTAAACCTTAAGTTTAGACCCCAAGTCATCTTCTAAGGGCAAAGACTTGAGGCCAGTTCACTGAATTTGTGTGGTAGAACTGTTGACTTTTAACAACCACTTTTCCTTGTATATGGGTAACCCACCCTAAATCGTCATTTGGCAAAAACTGCCCGATAGAAAGTGAACGTCTCCTTCCTAAACCTTAAGTTTAGACCCCAAGTCATCTACTAAGGGCAAAGACTTGAGGCCAGTTCACTGAATTTGTGTGGTACAACTGTTTGACTTTTAACAACCACTTTTCCTTGTATATGGGTAACCCACCCTAAATCGTCATTTGGCAAAAACTGCCCGATAGAAAGTGAACGTCTCCCTCCAAAACCTTAAGTTTAGACCCCAAGTCATCTTCTAAGGGCAAAGACTTGAGGCCAGTTCACTGATTTCATGTAGGAAAAATGTTTGACTTTTAACAACCACTTTCCTTGTATATGGGTAACCCACCCTAAATCGTCATTTGGCAAAAACTGCCCGATAGAAAGTGAACGTCTCCCTCCTAAACCTTAAGTTTAGACCCCAAGGCATCTACTAAGGGCAAAGACTTGAGGCCAGTTCACTGATTCTGTGTGGTAGAACTGTTTAACATTTAACAACCACTTTTCCTTGTATATGGGTAACCCACCCTAAATCGTCATTTGGCAAAAACTGCCCGATAGAAAGTGAACGTCTCCCTTCTAAACCTTAAGTTAAGACCCCAAGTCATCTTCTAAGGGCAAAGACTTGAGGCCAGTTCACTGATTTCATGTAGGAAAAATGTTTGACTTTTAACAACCACTTTCCTTGTATATGGGTAACCCACCCTAAATCGTCATTTGGCAAAAACTGCCCGATAGAAAGTGAACGTGTCCCTCCTAAACCTTAAGTTTAGACCCCAAGTCATCTTCTAAGGGCAAAGACTTGAGGCCAGTTCACTGAATTTGTGTGGTACAACTGTTTGACTTTTAACAACCTTTTTCCTTGTATACGGGTAACCCACCCTAAATCGTCATTTGGCAAAAACTGCCCGATAGAAAGTGAACGTGTCCCTCCTAAACCTTAAGTTTAGACCCCAAGTCATCTTCTAAGGGCAAAGACTTGAGGCCAGTTCACTGAATTTGTGTGGTAGAACTGTTGACTTTTAACAACCACTTTTCCTTGTATATGGGTAACCCACCCTAAATCGTCATTTGGCAAAAACTGCCCGATAGAAAGTGAACGTCTCCTTCCTAAACCTTAAGTTTAGACCCCAAGTCATCTACTAAGGGCAAAGACTTGAGGCCAGTTCACTGAATTTGTGTGGTACAACTGTTTGACTTTTAACAACCACTTTTCCTTGTATATGGGTAACCCACCCTAAATCGTCATTTGGCAAAAACTGCCCGATAGAAAGTGAACGTCTCTCTCCAAAACCTTAAGTTTAGACCCCAAGTCATCTTCTAAGGGCAAAGACTTGAGGCCAGTTCACTGATTTCATGTAGGAAAAATGTTTGACTTTTAACAACCACTTTTCCTTGTATATGGGTAACCCACCCTAAATCGTCATTTGGCAAAAACTGCCCGATAGAAAGTGAACGTCTCCTTCCTAAACCTTAAGTTTAGACCCCAAGTCATCTACTAAGGGCAAAGACTTGAGGCCAGTTCACTGAATTTGTGTGGTACAACTGTTTGACTTTTAACAACCACTTTTCCTTGTATATGGGTAACCCACCCTAAATCGTCATTTGGCAAAAACTGCCCGATAGAAAGTGAACGTGTCCCTCCTAAACCTTAAGTTTAGACCCCAAGTCATCTTCTAAGGGCAAAGACTTGAGGCCAGTTCACTGAATTTGTGTGGTACAACTGTTTGACTTTTAACAACCACTTTTCCTTGTATATGGGTAACCCACCCTAAATCGTCATTTGGCAAAAACTGCCCGATAGAAAGTGAACGTCTCCCTCCTAAACCTTAAGTTTAGACCCCAAGGCATCTACTAAGGGCAAAGACTTGAGGCCAGTTCACTGATTCTGTGTGGTAGAACTGTTTAACATTTAACAACCACTTTTCCTTGTATATGGGTAACCCACCCTAAATCGTCATTTGGCAAAAACTGCCCGATAGAAAGTGAACGTCTCCCTCCTAAACCTTAAGTTTAGACCCCAAGGCATCTACTAAGGGCAAAGACTTGAGGCCAGTTCACTGATTCTGTGTGGTAGAACTGTTTGACATTTAACAACCACTTTTCCTAGTATACAGGAAACTCACCCTAAATCGTCATTTGGCAATAACTGCCCGATAGAAAGTTAACGTCTCCCTCCTAAACCTTAAGTTTAGACCCCAAGTCATCTTCTAAGGGCAAAGACTTGAGGCCAGTTCACTGAATTTGTGTGGTACAACTGTTTGACTTTTAACAACCTTTTTCCTTGTATACGGGTAACCCACCCTAAATCGTCATTTGGCAAAAACTGCCCGATAGAAAGTTAACGTCTCCCTCCTAAACCTTAAGTTTAGACCCCAAGTCATCTTCTAAGGGCAAAGACTTGAGGCCAGTTCACTGAATTTGTGTGGTAGAACTGTTGACTTTTAACAACCACTTTTCCTTGTATATGGGTAACCCACCCTAAATCGTCATTTGGCAAAAACTGCCCGATAGAAAGTGAACGTCTCCTTCCTAAACCTTAAGTTTAGACCCCAAGTCATCTACTAAGGGCAAAGACTTGAGGCCAGTTCACTGAATTTGTGTGGTACAACTGTTTGACTTTTAACAACCACTTTTCCTTGTATATGGGTAACCCACCCTAAATCGTCATTTGGCAAAAACTGCCCGATAGAAAGTGAACGTCTCCCTCCAAAACCTTAAGTTTAGACCCCAAGTCATCTTCTAAGGGCAAAGACTTGAGGCCAGTTCACTGATTTCATGTAGGAAAAATGTTTGACTTTTAACAACCACTTTCCTTGTATATGGGTAACCCACCCTAAATCGTCATTTGGCAAAAACTGCCCGATAGAAAGTGAACGTCTCCCTCCTAAACCTTAAGTTTAGACCCCAAGGCATCTACTAAGGGCAAAGACTTGAGGCCAGTTCACTGATTCTGTGTGGTAGAACTGTTTAACATTTAACAACCACTTTTCCTTGTATATGGGTAACCCACCCTAAATCGTCATTTGGCAAAAACTGCCCGATAGAAAGTGAACGTCTCCCTCCTAAACCTTAAGTTAAGACCCCAAGTCATCTTCTAAGGGCAAAGACTTGAGGCCAGTTCACTGATTTCATGTAGGAAAAATGTTTGACTTTTAACAACCACTTTTCCTTGTATATGGGTAACCCACCCTAAATCGTCATTTGGCAAAAACTGCCCGATAGAAAGTGAACGTCTCCCTCCTAAACCTTAAGTTTAGACCCCAAGGCATCTACTAAGGGCAAAGACTTGAGGCCAGTTCACTGATTCTGTGTGGTAGAACTGTTTGACATTTAACAACCACTTTTCCTAGTATACAGGAAACTCACCCTAAATCGTCATTTGGCAATAACTGCCCGATAGAAAGTTAACGTCTCCCTCCTAAACCTTAAGTTTAGACCCCAAGTCATCTTCTAAGGGCAAAGACTTGAGGCCAGTTCACTGAATTTGTGTGGTAGAACTGTTTGACTTTTAACAACCACTTTTCCTTGTATATGGGTAACCCACCCTAAATCGTCATTTGGCAAAAACTGCCCGATAGAAAGTGAACGTGTCCCTCCTAAACCTTAAGTTTAGACCCCAAGTCATCTTCTAAGGGCAAAGACTTGAGGCCAGTTCACTGAATTTGTGTGGTACAACTGTTTGACTTTTAACAACCACTTTTCCTTGTATATGGGTAACCCACCCTAAATCGTCATTTGGCAAAAACTGCCCGATAGAAAGTGAACGTCTCCCTCCTAAACCTTAAGTTTAGACCCCAAGTCATCTTCTAAGGGCAAAGACTTGAGGCCAGTTCACTGAATTTGTGTGGTAGAACTGTTGACTTTTAACAACCACTTTTCCTTGTATATGGGTAACCCACCCTAAATCGTCATTTGGCAAAAACTGCCCGATAGAAAGTGAACGTCTCCTTCCTAAACCTTAAGTTTAGACCCCAAGTCATCTACTAAGGGCAAAGACTTGAGGCCAGTTCACTGAATTTGTGTGGTACAACTGTTTGACTTTTAACAACCACTTTTCCTTGTATATGGGTAACCCACCCTAAATCGTCATTTGGCAAAAACTGCCCGATAGAAAGTAAACGTCTCCCTCCAAAACCTTAAGTTTAGACCCCAAGTCATCTTCTAAGGGCAAAGACTTGAGGCCAGTTCACTGATTTCATGTAGGAAAAATGTTTGACTTTTAACAACCACTTTCCTTGTATATGGGTAACCCACCCTAAATCGTCATTTGGCAAAAACTGCCCGATAGAAAGTGAACGTCTCCCTCCTAAACCTTAAGTTTAGACCCCAAGGCATCTACTAAGGGCAAAGACTTGAGGCCAGTTCACTGATTCTGTGTGGTAGAACTGTTTAACATTTAACAACCACTTTTCCTTGTATATGGGTAACCCACCCTAAATCGTCATTTGGCAAAAACTGCCCGATAGAAAGTGAACGTCTCCCTTCTAAACCTTAAGTTAAGACCCCAAGTCATCTTCTAAGGGCAAAGACTTGAGGCCAGTTCACTGATTTCATGTAGGAAAAATGTTTGACTTTTAACAACCACTTTCCTTGTATATGGGTAACCCACCCTAAATCGTCATTTGGCAAAAACTGCCCGATAGAAAGTGAACGTCTCCCTCCTAAACCTTAAGTTTAGACCCCAAGGCATCTACTAAGGGCAAAGACTTGAGGCCAGTTCACTGATTCTGTGTGGTAGAACTGTTTAACATTTAACAACCACTTTTCCTTGTATATGGGTAACCCACCCTAAATCGTCATTTGGCAAAAACTGCCCGATAGAAAGTGAACGTCTCCTTCCTAAACCTTAAGTTTAGACCCCAAGTCATCTACTAAGGGCAAAGACTTGAGGCCAGTTCACTGAATTTGTGTGGTACAACTGTTTGACTTTTAACAACCACTTTTCCTTGTATATGGGTAACCCACCCTAAATCGTCATTTGGCAAAAACTGCCCGATAGAAAGTGAACGTCTCCCTCCAAAACCTTAAGTTTAGACCCCAAGTCATCTTCTAAGGGCAAAGACTTGAGGCCAGTTCACTGATTTCATGTAGGAAAAATGTTTGACTTTTAACAACCACTTTCCTTGTATATGGGTAACCCACCCTAAATCGTCATTTGGCAAAAACTGCCCGATAGAAAGTGAACGTCTCCCTCCTAAACCTTAAGTTTAGACCCCAAGGCATCTACTAAGGGCAAAGACTTGAGGCCAGTTCACTGATTCTGTGTGGTAGAACTGTTTGACATTTAACAACCACTTTTCCTAGTATACAGGAAACTCACCCTAAATCGTCATTTGGCAATAACTGCCCGATAGAAAGTTAACGTCTCCCTCCTAAACCTTAAGTTTAGACCCCAAGTCATCTTCTAAGGGCAAAGACTTGAGGCCAGTTCACTGAATTTGTGTGGTAGAACTGTTTGACTTTTAACAACCACTTTTCCTTGTATATGGGTAACCCACCCTAAATCGTCATTTGGCAAAAACTGCCCGATAGAAAGTGAACGTGTCCCTCCTAAACCTTAAGTTTAGACCCCAAGTCATCTTCTAAGGGCAAAGACTTGAGGCCAGTTCACTGAATTTGTGTGGTACAACTGTTTGACTTTTAACAACCTTTTTCCTTGTATACGGGTAACCCACCCTAAATCGTCATTTGGCAAAAACTGCCCGATAGAAAGTTAACGTCTCCCTCCTAAACCTTAAGTTTAGACCCCAAGTCATCTTCTAAGGGCAAAGACTTGAGGCCAGTTCACTGAATTTGTGTGGTAGAACTGTTGACTTTTAACAACCACTTTTCCTTGTATATGGGTAACCCACCCTAAATCGTCATTTGGCAAAAACTGCCCGATAGAAAGTGAACGTCTCCTTCCTAAACCTTAAGTTTAGACCCCAAGTCATCTACTAAGGGCAAAGACTTGAGGCCAGTTCACTGAATTTGTGTGGTACAACTGTTTGACTTTTAACAACCACTTTTCCTTGTATATGGGTAACCCACCCTAAATCGTCATTTGGCAAAAACTGCCCGATAGAAAGTGAACGTCTCCCTCCAAAACCTTAAGTTTAGACCCCAAGTCATCTTCTAAGGGCAAAGACTTGAGGCCAGTTCACTGATTTCATGTAGGAAAAATGTTTGACTTTTAACAACCACTTTCCTTGTATATGGGTAACCCACCCTAAATCGTCATTTGGCAAAAACTGCCCGATAGAAAGTGAACGTCTCCCTCCTAAACCTTAAGTTTAGACCCCAAGGCATCTACTAAGGGCAAAGACTTGAGGCCAGTTCACTGATTCTGTGTGGTAGAACTGTTTAACATTTAACAACCACTTTTCCTTGTATATGGGTAACCCACCCTAAATCGTCATTTGGCAAAAACTGCCCGATAGAAAGTGAACGTCTCCCTCCTAAACCTTAAGTTAAGACCCCAAGTCATCTTCTAAGGGCAAAGACTTGAGGCCAGTTCACTGATTTCATGTAGGAAAAATGTTTGACTTTTAACAACCACTTTTCCTTGTATATGGGTAACCCACCCTAAATCGTCATTTGGCAAAAACTGCCCGATAGAAAGTGAACGTCTCCCTCCTAAACCTTAAGTTAAGACCCCAAGTCATCTTCTAAGGGCAAAGACTTGAGGCCAGTTCACTGATTTCATGTAGGAAAAATGTTTGACTTTTAACAACCACTTTTCCTTGTATATGGGTAACCCACCCTAAATCGTCATTTGGCAAAAACTGCCCGATAGAAAGTGAACGTCTCCCTCCTAAACCTTAAGTTTAGACCCCAAGGCATCTACTAAGGGCAAAGACTTGAGGCCAGTTCACTGATTCTGTGTGGTAGAACTGTTTGACATTTAACAACCACTTTTCCTAGTATACAGGAAACTCACCCTAAATCGTCATTTGGCAATAACTGCCCGATAGAAAGTTAACGTCTCCCTCCTAAACCTTAAGTTTAGACCCCAAGTCATCTTCTAAGGGCAAAGACTTGAGGCCAGTTCACTGAATTTGTGTGGTAGAACTGTTTGACTTTTAACAACCACTTTTCCTTGTATATGGGTAACCCACCCTAAATCTTCATTTGGCAAAAACTGCCCGATAGAAAGTGAACGTGTCCCTCCTAAACCTTAAGTTTAGACCCCAAGTCATCTTCTAAGGGCAAAGACTTGAGGCCAGTTCACTGAATTTGTGTGGTACAACTGTTTGACTTTTAACAACCACTTTTCCTTGTATATGGGTAACCCACCCTAAATCGTCATTTGGCAAAAACTGCCCGATAGAAAGTGAACGTCTCCCTCCTAAACCTTAAGTTTAGACCCCAAGTCATCTTCTAAGGGCAAAGACTTGAGGCCAGTTCACTGAATTTGTGTGGTAGAACTGTTGACTTTTAACAACCACTTTTCCTTGTATATGGGTAACCCACCCTAAATCGTCATTTGGCAAAAACTGCCCGATAGAAAGTGAACGTCTCCTTCCTAAACCTTAAGTTTAGACCCCAAGTCATCTACTAAGGGCAAAGACTTGAGGCCAGTTCACTGAATTTGTGTGGTACAACTGTTTGACTTTTAACAACCACTTTTCCTTGTATATGGGTAACCCACCCTAAATCGTCATTTGGCAAAAACTGCCCGATAGAAAGTAAACGTCTCCCTCCAAAACCTTAAGTTTAGACCCCAAGTCATCTTCTAAGGGCAAAGACTTGAGGCCAGTTCACTGATTTCATGTAGGAAAAATGTTTGACTTTTAACAACCACTTTCCTTGTATATGGGTAACCCACCCTAAATCGTCATTTGGCAAAAACTGCCCGATAGAAAGTGAACGTCTCCCTCCTAAACCTTAAGTTTAGACCCCAAGGCATCTACTAAGGGCAAAGACTTGAGGCCAGTTCAGTGATTCTGTGTGGTAGAACTGTTTAACATTTAACAACCACTTTTCCTTGTATATGGGTAACCCACCCTAAATCGTCATTTGGCAAAAACTGCCCGATAGAAAGTGAACGTCTCCCTTCTAAACCTTAAGTTAAGACCCCAAGTCATCTTCTAAGGGCAAAGACTTGAGGCCAGTTCACTGATTTCATGTAGGAAAAATGTTTGACTTTTAACAACCACTTTCCTTGTATATGGGTAACCCACCCTAAATCGTCATTTGGCAAAAACTGCCCGATAGAAAGTGAACGTCTCCCTCCTAAACCTTAAGTTTAGACCCCAAGGCATCTACTAAGGGCAAAGACTTGAGGCCAGTTCACTGATTCTGTGTGGTAGAACTGTTTAACATTTAACAACCACTTTTCCTTGTATATGGGTAACCCACCCTAAATCGTCATTTGGCAAAAACTGCCCGATAGAAAGTGAACGTCTCCTTCCTAAACCTCAAGTTTAGACCCCAAGTCATCTACTAAGGGCAAAGACTTGAGGCCAGTTCACTGAATTTGTGTGGTACAACTGTTTGACTTTTAACAACCACTTTTCCTTGTATATGGGTAACCCACCCTAAATCGTCATTTGGCAAAAACTGCCCGATAGAAAGTGAACGTCTCCCTCCAAAACCTTAAGTTTAGACCCCAAGTCATCTTCTAAGGGCAAAGACTTGAGGCCAGTTCACTGATTTCATGTAGGAAAAATGTTTGACTTTTAACAACCACTTTCCTTGTATATGGGTAACCCACCCTAAATCGTCATTTGGCAAAAACTGCCCGATAGAAAGTGAACGTCTCCCTCCTAAACCTTAAGTTTAGACCCCAAGGCATCTACTAAGGGCAAAGACTTGAGGCCAGTTCACTGATTCTGTGTGGTAGAACTGTTTGACATTTAACAACCACTTTTCCTAGTATACAGGAAACTCACCCTAAATCGTCATTTGGCAATAACTGCCCGATAGAAAGTTAACGTCTCCCTCCTAAACCTTAAGTTTAGACCCCAAGTCATCTTCTAAGGGCAAAGACTTGAGGCCAGTTCACTGAATTTGTGTGGTAGAACTGTTTGACTTTTAACAACCACTTTTCCTTGTATATGGGTAACCCACCCTAAATCGTCATTTGGCAAAAACTGCCCGATAGAAAGTGAACGTGTCCCTCCTAAACCTTAAGTTTAGACCCCAAGTCATCTTCTAAGGGCAAAGACTTGAGGCCAGTTCACTGAATTTGTGTGGTACAACTGTTTGACTTTTAACAACCTTTTTCCTTGTATACGGGTAACCCACCCTAAATCGTCATTTGGCAAAAACTGCCCGATAGAAAGTTAACGTCTCCCTCCTAAACCTTAAGTTTAGACCCCAAGTCATCTTCTAAGGGCAAAGACTTGAGGCCAGTTCACTGAATTTGTGTGGTAGAACTGTTGACTTTTAACAACCACTTTTCCTTGTATATGGGTAACCCACCCTAAATCGTCATTTGGCAAAAACTGCCCGATAGAAAGTGAACGTCTCCTTCCTAAACCTTAAGTTTAGACCCCAAGTCATCTACTAAGGGCAAAGACTTGAGGCCAGTTCACTGAATTTGTGTGGTACAACTGTTTGACTTTTAACAACCACTTTTCCTTGTATATGGGTAACCCACCCTAAATCGTCATTTGGCAAAAACTGCCCGATAGAAAGTAAACGTCTCCCTCCAAAACCTTAAGTTTAGACCCCAAGTCATCTTCTAAGGGCAAAGACTTGAGGCCAGTTCACTGATTTCATGTAGGAAAAATGTTTGACTTTTAACAACCACTTTCCTTGTATATGGGTAACCCACCCTAAATCGTCATTTGGCAAAAACTGCCCGATAGAAAGTGAACGTCTCCCTCCTAAACCTTAAGTTTAGACGATTTAGGGTGGGTTACCCATATACAAGGAAAAGTGGTTGTTAAAAGTCAAACAGTTGTACCACACAAATTCAGTGAACTGGCCTCAAGTCTTTGCCCTTAGTAGATGACTTGGGGTCTAAACTTAAGGTTTAGGAAGGAGACGTTCACTTTCTATCGGGCAGTTTTTGCCAAATGACGATTTAGGGTGGGTTACCCATATACAAGGAAAAGTGGTTGTTAAAAGTCAAACATTTTTCCTACATGAAATCAGTGAACTGGCCTCAAGTCTTTGCCCTTAGAAGATGACTTGGGGTCTTAACTTAAGGTTTAGGAGGGAGACGTTAACTTTCTATCGGGCAGTTATTGCCAAATGACGATTTAGGGTGAGTTTCCTGTATACTAGGAAAAGTGGTTGTTAAATGTCAAACAGTTCTACCACACAGAATCAGTGAACTGGCCTCAAGTCTTTGCCCTTAGTAGATGCCTTGGGGTCTAAACTTAAGGTTTAGGAGGGAGACGTTCACTTTCTATCGGGCAGTTTTTGCCAAATGACGATTTAGGGTGGGTTACCCATATACAAGGAAAAGTGGTTGTTAAAAGTCAAACAGTTGTACCACACAAATTCAGTGAACTGGCCTCAAGTCTTTGCCCTTAGAAGATGACTTGGGGTCTTAACTTAAGGTTTAGGAGGGAGACGTTAACTTTCTATCGGGCAGTTATTGCCAAATGACGATTTAGGGTGAGTTTCCTGTATACTAGGAAAAGTGGTTGTTAAATGTCAAACAGTTCTACCACACAGAATCAGTGAACTGGCCTCAAGTCTTTGCCCTTAGTAGATGACTTGGGGTCTAAACTTAAGGTTTAGGAAGGAGACGTTCACTTTCTATCGGGCAGTTTTTGCCAAATGACGATTTAGGGTGGGTTACCCATATACAAGGAAAAGTGGTTGTTAAAAGTCAAACATTTTTCCTACATGAAATCAGTGAACTGGCCTCAAGTCTTTGCCCTTAGAAGATGACTTGGGGTCTAAACTTAAGGTTTTGGAGAGAGACGTTCACTTTCTATCGGGCAGTTTTTGCCAAATGACGATTTAGGGTGGGTTACCCATATACAAGGAAAAGTGGTTGTTAAAAGTCAACAGTTCTACCACACAAATTCAGTGAACTGGCCTCAAGTCTTTGCCCTTAGAAGATGACTTGGGGTCTAAACTTAAGGTTTAGGAGGGACACGTTCACTTTCTATCGGGCAGTTTTTGCCAAATGACGATTTAGGGTGGGTTACCCATATACAAGGAAAAGTGGTTGTTAAAAGTCAAACAGTTGTACCACACAGAATCAGTGAACTGGCCTCAAGTCTTTGCCCTTAGTAGATGACTTGGGGTCTCAACTTAAGGTTTAGGAGGGAGACGTTCACTTTCTATCGGGCAGTTTTTGCCAAATCACGATTTAGGGTGGGTTACCCATATACAAGGAAAAGTGGTTGTTAAAAGTCAAACAGTTCTACCACACAAATTCAGTGAACTGGCCTCAAGTCTTTGCCCTTAGAAGATGACTTGGGGTCTCAACTTAAGGTTTAGGAGGGAGACGTTCACTTTCTATCGGGCAGTTTTTGCCAAATGACGATTTAGGGTGGGTTACCCATATACAAGGAAAAGTGGTTGTTAAAAGTCAAACAGTTCTACCACACAAATTCAGTGAACTGGCCTCAAGTCTTTGCCCTTAGTAGATGCATTGGGGTCTAAACTTAAGGTTTTGGAGGGAGACGTTCACTTTCTATCGGGCAGTTTTTGCCAAATGACGATTTAGGGTGGGTTACCCATATACAAGGAAAAGTGGTTGTTAAAAGTCAAACAGTTCTATCACACAAATTCATTGAACTGGCCTCAAGTCTTTGCCCTTAGTAGATGCCTTGGGGTCTAAACTTAAGGTTTTGGAGGGAGACGTTCACTTTCTATCGGACAGTTTTTGCCAAATGACGATTTACGGTGAGTTTCCTGTATACTAGGAAAAGTGGTTGTTAAAAGTCAAACAGTTGTACCACACAGAATCAGTGAACTGGCCTCAAGTCTTTGCCCTTAGAAGATGACTTGGGGTCTAAACTTAAGGTTTTGGAGAGAGACGTTCACTTTCTATCGGGCAGTTTTTGCCAAATGACGATTTAGGGTGGGTTACCCATATACAAGGAAAAGTGGTTGTTAAAAGTCAAACAGTTGTACCACACAAATTCAGTGAACTGGCCTCAAGTCTTTGCCCTTAGTAGATGACTTGGGGTCTAAACTTAAGGTTTAGGAAGGAGACGTTCACTTTCTATCGGGCAGTTTTTGCCAAATGACGATTTAGGGTGGGTTACCCATATACAAGGAAAAGTGGTTGTTAAAAGTCAAACATTTTTCCTACATGAAATCAGTGAACTGGCCTCAAGTCTTTGCCCTTAGAAGATGACTTGGGGTCTTAACTTAAGGTTTAGGAGGGAGACGTTAACTTTCTATCGGGCAGTTATTGCCAAATGACGATTTAGGGTGAGTTTCCTGTATACTAGGAAAAGTGGTTGTTAAATGTCAAACAGTTCTACCACACAGAATCAGTGAACTGGCCTCAAGTCTTTGCCCTTAGTAGATGCCTTGGGGTCTAAACTTAAGGTTTAGGAGGGAGACGTTCACTTTCTATCGGGCAGTTTTTGCCAAATGACGATTTAGGGTGGGTTACCCATATACAAGGAAAAGTGGTTGTTAAAAGTCAAACAGTTGTACCACACAAATTCAGTGAACTGGCCTCAAGTCTTTGCCCTTAGAAGATGACTTGGGGTCTAAACTTAAGGTTTAGGAGGGAGACGTTCACTTTCTATCGGGCAGTTTTTGCCAAATGACGATTTAGGGTGGGTTACCCATATACAAGGAAAAGTGGTTGTTAAAAGTCAAACAGTTGTACCACACAAATTCAGTGAACTGGCCTCAAGTCTTTGCCCTTAGTAGATGACTTGGGGTCTAAACTTAAGGTTTAGGAAGGAGACGTTCACTTTCTATCGGGCAGTTTTTGCCAAATGACGATTTAGGGTGGGTTACCCATATACAAGGAAAAGTGGTTGTTAAAAGTCAAACATTTTTCCTACATGAAATCAGTGAACTGGCCTCAAGTCTTTGCCCTTAGAAGATGACTTGGGGTCTAAACTTAAGGTTTTGGAGAGAGACGTTCACTTTCTATCGGGCAGTTTTTGCCAAATGACGATTTAGGGTGGGTTACCCATATACAAGGAAAAGTGGTTGTTAAAAGTCAAACAGTTGTACCACACAAATTCAGTGAACTGGCCTCAAGTCTTTGCCCTTAGTAGATGACTTGGGGTCTAAACTTAAGGTTTAGGAAGGAGACGTTCACTTTCTATCGGGCAGTTTTTGCCAAATGACGATTTAGGGTGGGTTACCCATATACTAGGAAAAGTGGTTGTTAAAAGTCAACAGTTCTACCACACAAATTCAGTGAACTGGCCTCAAGTCTTTGCCCTTAGAAGATGACTTGGGGTCTAAACTTAAGGTTTAGGAGGGACACGTTCACTTTCTATCGGGCAGTTTTTGCCAAATGACGATTTAGGGTGGGTTACCCGTATACAAGGAAAAAGGTTGTTAAAAGTCAAACAGTTGTACCACACAAATTCAGTGAACTGGCCTCAAGTCTTTGCCCTTAGAAGATGACTTGGGGTCTAAACTTAAGGTTTAGGAGGGACACGTTCACTTTCTATCGGGCAGTTTTTGCCAAATGACGATTTAGGGTGGGTTACCCATATACAAGGAAAAGTGGTTGTTAAAAGTCAAACATTTTTCCTACATGAAATCAGTGAACTGGCCTCAAGTCTTTGCCCTTAGAAGATGACTTGGGGTCTAAACTTAAGGTTTTGGAGAGAGACGTTCACTTTCTATCGGGCAGTTTTTGCCAAATGACGATTTAGGGTGGGTTACCCATATACAAGGAAAAGTGGTTGTTAAAAGTCAAACAGTTGTACCACACAAATTCAGTGAACTGGCCTCAAGTCTTTGCCCTTAGTAGATGACTTGGGGTCTAAACTTAAGGTTTAGGAAGGAGACGTTCACTTTCTATCGGGCAGTTTTTGCCAAATGACGATTTAGGGTGGGTTACCCATATACAAGGAAAAGTGGTTGTTAAAAGTCAACAGTTCTACCACACAAATTCAGTGAACTGGCCTCAAGTCTTTGCCCTTAGAAGATGACTTGGGGTCTAAACTTAAGGTTTAGGAGGGAGACGTTCACTTTCTATCGGGCAGTTTTTGCCAAATGACGATTTAGGGTGGGTTACCCATATACAAGGAAAGTGGTTGTTAAAAGTCAAACATTTTTCCTACATGAAATCAGTGAACTGGCCTCAAGTCTTTGCTCTTAGTAGATGCCTTGGGGTCTAAACTTAAGGTTTTGGAGGGAGACGTTCACTTTCTATCGGGCAGTTTTTGCCAAATCACGATTTAGGGTGGGTTACCCGTATACAAGGAAAAAGGTTGTTAAAAGTCAAACAGTTGTACCACACAAATTCAGTGAACTGGCCTCAAGTCTTTGCCCTTAGAAGATGACTTGGGGTCTAAACTTAAGGTTTAGGAGGGACACGTTCACTTTCTATCGGGCAGTTTTTGCCAAATGACGATTTAGGGTGGGTTACCCATATACAAGGAAAAGTGGTTGTTAAAAGTCAAACAGTTGTACCACACAAATTCAGTGAACTGGCCTCAAGTCTTTGCCCTTAGTAGATGACTTGGGGTCTAAACTTAAGGTTTAGGAAGGAGACGTTCACTTTCTATCGGGCAGTTTTTGCCAAATGACGATTTAGGGTGGGTTACCCATATACAAGGAAAAGTGGTTGTTAAAAGTCAAACATTTTTCCTACATGAAATCAGTGAACTGGCCTCAAGTCTTTGCCCTTAGAAGATGACTTGGGGTCTAAACTTAAGGTTTTGGAGAGAGACGTTCACTTTCTATCGGGCAGTTTTTGCCAAATGACGATTTAGGGTGGGTTACCCATATACAAGGAAAAGTGGTTGTTAAAAGTCAAACAGTTGTACCACACAAATTCAGTGAACTGGCCTCAAGTCTTTGCCCTTAGAAGATGACTTGGGGTCTCAACTTAAGGTTTAGGAGGGAGACGTTCACTTTCTATCGGGCAGTTTTTGCCAAATGACGATTTAGGGTGGGTTACCCATATACAAGGAAAAGTGGTTGTTAAAAGTCAAACAGTTCTACCACACAAATTCAGTGAACTGGCCTCAAGTCTTTGCCCTTAGTAGATGCATTGGGGTCTAAACTTAAGGTTTTGGAGGGAGACGTTCACTTTCTATCGGGCAGTTTTTGCCAAATGACGATTTAGGGTGGGTTACCCATATACAAGGAAAAGTGGTTGTTAAAAGTCAAACAGTTCTATCACACAAATTCATTGAACTGGCCTCAAGTCTTTGCCCTTAGTAGATGCCTTGGGGTCTAAACTTAAGGTTTTGGAGGGAGACGTTCACTTTCTATCGGACAGTTTTTGCCAAATGACGATTTACGGTGAGTTTCCTGTATACTAGGAAAAGTGGTTGTTAAAAGTCAAACAGTTGTACCACACAGAATCAGTGAACTGGCCTCAAGTCTTTGCCCTTAGAAGATGACTTGGGGTCTAAACTTAAGGTTTAGGAGGGACACGTTCACTTTTTATCGGGCAGTTTTTGCCAAATGACGATTTAGGGTGGGTTACCCATATACAAGGAAAAGTGGTTGTTAAAAGTCAAACAGTTCTACCACACAAATTCAGTGAACTGGCCTCAAGTCTTTGCCCTTAGAAGATGACTTGGGGTCTAAACTTAAGGTTTAGGAGGGAGACGTTAACTTTCTATCGGGCAGTTATTGCCAAATGACGATTTAGGGTGAGTTTCCTGTATACTAGGAAAAGTGGTTGTTAAATGTCAAACAGTTCTACCACACAGAATCAGTGAACTGGCCTCAAGTCTTTGCCCTTAGTAGATGCCTTGGGGTCTAAACTTAAGGTTTAGGAGGGAGACGTTCACTTTCTATCGGGCAGTTTTTGCCAAATGACGATTTAGGGTGGGTTACCCATATACAAGGAAAAGTGGTTGTTAAAAGTCAAACAGTTGTACCACACAAATTCAGTGAACTGGCCTCAAGTCTTTGCCCTTAGAAGATGACTTGGGGTCTAAACTTAAGGTTTAGGAGGGAGACGTTCACTTTCTATCGGGCAGTTTTTGCCAAATGACGATTTAGGGTGGGTTACCCATATACAAGGAAAAGTGGTTGTTAAAAGTCAAACAGTTGTACCACACAAATTCAGTGAACTGGCCTCAAGTCTTTGCCCTTAGTAGATGACTTGGGGTCTAAACTTAAGGTTTAGGAAGGAGACGTTCACTTTCTATCGGGCAGTTTTTGCCAAATGACGATTTAGGGTGGGTTACCCATATACAAGGAAAAGTGGTTGTTAAAAGTCAAACATTTTTCCTACATGAAATCAGTGAACTGGCCTCAAGTCTTTGCCCTTAGAAGATGACTTGGGGTCTAAACTTAAGGTTTTGGAGAGAGACGTTCACTTTCTATCGGGCAGTTTTTGCCAAATGACGATTTAGGGTGGGTTACCCATATACAAGGAAAAGTGGTTGTTAAAAGTCAAACAGTTGTACCACACAAATTCAGTGAACTGGCCTCAAGTCTTTGCCCTTAGTAGATGACTTGGGGTCTAAACTTAAGGTTTAGGAAGGAGACGTTCACTTTCTATCGGGCAGTTTTTGCCAAATGACGATTTAGGGTGGGTTACCCATATACAAGGAAAAGTGGTTGTTAAAAGTCAAACATTTTTCCTACATGAAATCAGTGAACTGGCCTCAAGTCTTTGCCCTTAGAAGATGACTTGGGGTCTTAACTTAAGGTTTAGGAGGGAGACGTTAACTTTCTATCGGGCAGTTATTGCCAAATGACGATTTAGGGTGAGTTTCCTGTATACTAGGAAAAGTGGTTGTTAAATGTCAAACAGTTCTACCACACAGAATCAGTGAACTGGCCTCAAGTCTTTGCCCTTAGTAGATGCCTTGGGGTCTAAACTTAAGGTTTAGGAGGGAGACGTTCACTTTCTATCGGGCAGTTTTTGCCAAATGACGATTTAGGGTGGGTTACCCATATACAAGGAAAAGTGGTTGTTAAAAGTCAAACAGTTGTACCACACAAATTCAGTGAACTGGCCTCAAGTCTTTGCCCTTAGAAGATGACTTGGGGTCTAAACTTAAGGTTTAGGAGGGAGACGTTCACTTTCTATCGGGCAGTTTTTGCCAAATGACGATTTAGGGTGGGTTACCCATATACAAGGAAAAGTGGTTGTTAAAAGTCAAACAGTTGTACCACACAAATTCAGTGAACTGGCCTCAAGTCTTTGCCCTTAGTAGATGACTTGGGGTCTAAACTTAAGGTTTAGGAAGGAGACGTTCACTTTCTATCGGGCAGTTTTTGCCAAATGACGATTTAGGGTGGGTTACCCATATACAAGGAAAAGTGGTTGTTAAAAGTCAAACATTTTTCCTACATGAAATCAGTGAACTGGCCTCAAGTCTTTGCCCTTAGAAGATGACTTGGGGTCTAAACTTAAGGTTTTGGAGAGAGACGTTCACTTTCTATCGGGCAGTTTTTGCCAAATGACGATTTAGGGTGGGTTACCCATATACAAGGAAAAGTGGTTGTTAAAAGTCAAACAGTTGTACCACACAAATTCAGTGAACTGGCCTCAAGTCTTTGCCCTTAGTAGATGACTTGGGGTCTAAACTTAAGGTTTAGGAAGGAGACGTTCACTTTCTATCGGGCAGTTTTTGCCAAATGACGATTTAGGGTGGGTTACCCATATACTAGGAAAAGTGGTTGTTAAAAGTCAACAGTTCTACCACACAAATTCAGTGAACTGGCCTCAAGTCTTTGCCCTTAGAAGATGACTTGGGGTCTAAACTTAAGGTTTAGGAGGGACACGTTCACTTTCTATCGGGCAGTTTTTGCCAAATGACGATTTAGGGTGGGTTACCCGTATACAAGGAAAAAGGTTGTTAAAAGTCAAACAGTTGTACCACACAAATTCAGTGAACTGGCCTCAAGTCTTTGCCCTTAGAAGATGACTTGGGGTCTAAACTTAAGGTTTAGGAGGGACACGTTCACTTTCTATCGGGCAGTTTTTGCCAAATGACGATTTAGGGTGGGTTACCCATATACAAGGAAAAGTGGTTGTTAAAAGTCAAACATTTTTCCTACATGAAATCAGTGAACTGGCCTCAAGTCTTTGCCCTTAGAAGATGACTTGGGGTCTAAACTTAAGGTTTTGGAGAGAGACGTTCACTTTCTATCGGGCAGTTTTTGCCAAATGACGATTTAGGGTGGGTTACCCATATACAAGGAAAAGTGGTTGTTAAAAGTCAAACAGTTGTACCACACAAATTCAGTGAACTGGCCTCAAGTCTTTGCCCTTAGTAGATGACTTGGGGTCTAAACTTAAGGTTTAGGAAGGAGACGTTCACTTTCTATCGGGCAGTTTTTGCCAAATGACGATTTAGGGTGGGTTACCCATATACAAGGAAAAGTGGTTGTTAAAAGTCAACAGTTCTACCACACAAATTCAGTGAACTGGCCTCAAGTCTTTGCCCTTAGAAGATGACTTGGGGTCTAAACTTAAGGTTTAGGAGGGAGACGTTCACTTTCTATCGGGCAGTTTTTGCCAAATGACGATTTAGGGTGGGTTACCCATATACAAGGAAAGTGGTTGTTAAAAGTCAAACATTTTTCCTACATGAAATCAGTGAACTGGCCTCAAGTCTTTGCTCTTAGTAGATGCCTTGGGGTCTAAACTTAAGGTTTTGGAGGGAGACGTTCACTTTCTATCGGGCAGTTTTTGCCAAATCACGATTTAGGGTGGGTTACCCGTATACAAGGAAAAAGGTTGTTAAAAGTCAAACAGTTGTACCACACAAATTCAGTGAACTGGCCTCAAGTCTTTGCCCTTAGAAGATGACTTGGGGTCTAAACTTAAGGTTTAGGAGGGACACGTTCACTTTCTATCGGGCAGTTTTTGCCAAATGACGATTTAGGGTGGGTTACCCATATACAAGGAAAAGTGGTTGTTAAAAGTCAAACAGTTGTACCACACAAATTCAGTGAACTGGCCTCAAGTCTTTGCCCTTAGTAGATGACTTGGGGTCTAAACTTAAGGTTTAGGAAGGAGACGTTCACTTTCTATCGGGCAGTTTTTGCCAAATGACGATTTAGGGTGGGTTACCCATATACAAGGAAAAGTGGTTGTTAAAAGTCAAACATTTTTCCTACATGAAATCAGTGAACTGGCCTCAAGTCTTTGCCCTTAGAAGATGACTTGGGGTCTAAACTTAAGGTTTTGGAGAGAGACGTTCACTTTCTATCGGGCAGTTTTTGCCAAATGACGATTTAGGGTGGGTTACCCATATACAAGGAAAAGTGGTTGTTAAAAGTCAACAGTTCTACCACACAAATTCAGTGAACTGGCCTCAAGTCTTTGCCCTTAGAAGATGACTTGGGGTCTAAACTTAAGGTTTAGGAGGGACACGTTCACTTTCTATCGGGCAGTTTTTGCCAAATGACGATTTAGGGTGGGTTACCCATATACAAGGAAAAGTGGTTGTTAAAAGTCAAACAGTTGTACCACACAGAATCAGTGAACTGGCCTCAAGTCTTTGCCCTTAGTAGATGACTTGGGGTCTCAACTTAAGGTTTAGGAGGGAGACGTTCACTTTCTATCGGGCAGTTTTTGCCAAATCACGATTTAGGGTGGGTTACCCATATACAAGGAAAAGTGGTTGTTAAAAGTCAAACAGTTCTACCACACAAATTCAGTGAACTGGCCTCAAGTCTTTGCCCTTAGAAGATGACTTGGGGTCTCAACTTAAGGTTTAGGAGGGAGACGTTCACTTTCTATCGGGCAGTTTTTGCCAAATGACGATTTAGGGTGGGTTACCCATATACAAGGAAAAGTGGTTGTTAAAAGTCAAACAGTTCTACCACACAAATTCAGTGAACTGGCCTCAAGTCTTTGCCCTTAGTAGATGCATTGGGGTCTAAACTTAAGGTTTTGGAGGGAGACGTTCACTTTCTATCGGGCAGTTTTTGCCAAATGACGATTTAGGGTGGGTTACCCATATACAAGGAAAAGTGGTTGTTAAAAGTCAAACAGTTCTATCACACAAATTCATTGAACTGGCCTCAAGTCTTTGCCCTTAGTAGATGCCTTGGGGTCTAAACTTAAGGTTTTGGAGGGAGACGTTCACTTTCTATCGGACAGTTTTTGCCAAATGACGATTTACGGTGAGTTTCCTGTATACTAGGAAAAGTGGTTGTTAAAAGTCAAACAGTTGTACCACACAGAATCAGTGAACTGGCCTCAAGTCTTTGCCCTTAGAAGATGACTTGGGGTCTAAACTTAAGGTTTTGGAGAGAGACGTTCACTTTCTATCGGGCAGTTTTTGCCAAATGACGATTTAGGGTGGGTTACCCATATACAAGGAAAAGTGGTTGTTAAAAGTCAAACAGTTGTACCACACAAATTCAGTGAACTGGCCTCAAGTCTTTGCCCTTAGTAGATGACTTGGGGTCTAAACTTAAGGTTTAGGAAGGAGACGTTCACTTTCTATCGGGCAGTTTTTGCCAAATGACGATTTAGGGTGGGTTACCCATATACAAGGAAAAGTGGTTGTTAAAAGTCAAACATTTTTCCTACATGAAATCAGTGAACTGGCCTCAAGTCTTTGCCCTTAGAAGATGACTTGGGGTCTTAACTTAAGGTTTAGGAGGGAGACGTTAACTTTCTATCGGGCAGTTATTGCCAAATGACGATTTAGGGTGAGTTTCCTGTATACTAGGAAAAGTGGTTGTTAAATGTCAAACAGTTCTACCACACAGAATCAGTGAACTGGCCTCAAGTCTTTGCCCTTAGTAGATGCCTTGGGGTCTAAACTTAAGGTTTAGGAGGGAGACGTTCACTTTCTATCGGGCAGTTTTTGCCAAATGACGATTTAGGGTGGGTTACCCATATACAAGGAAAAGTGGTTGTTAAAAGTCAAACAGTTGTACCACACAAATTCAGTGAACTGGCCTCAAGTCTTTGCCCTTAGAAGATGACTTGGGGTCTAAACTTAAGGTTTAGGAGGGAGACGTTCACTTTCTATCGGGCAGTTTTTGCCAAATGACGATTTAGGGTGGGTTACCCATATACAAGGAAAAGTGGTTGTTAAAAGTCAAACAGTTGTACCACACAAATTCAGTGAACTGGCCTCAAGTCTTTGCCCTTAGTAGATGACTTGGGGTCTAAACTTAAGGTTTAGGAAGGAGACGTTCACTTTCTATCGGGCAGTTTTTGCCAAATGACGATTTAGGGTGGGTTACCCATATACAAGGAAAAGTGGTTGTTAAAAGTCAAACATTTTTCCTACATGAAATCAGTGAACTGGCCTCAAGTCTTTGCCCTTAGAAGATGACTTGGGGTCTAAACTTAAGGTTTTGGAGAGAGACGTTCACTTTCTATCGGGCAGTTTTTGCCAAATGACGATTTAGGGTGGGTTACCCATATACAAGGAAAAGTGGTTGTTAAAAGTCAAACAGTTGTACCACACAAATTCAGTGAACTGGCCTCAAGTCTTTGCCCTTAGTAGATGACTTGGGGTCTAAACTTAAGGTTTAGGAAGGAGACGTTCACTTTCTATCGGGCAGTTTTTGCCAAATGACGATTTAGGGTGGGTTACCCATATACTAGGAAAAGTGGTTGTTAAAAGTCAACAGTTCTACCACACAAATTCAGTGAACTGGCCTCAAGTCTTTGCCCTTAGAAGATGACTTGGGGTCTAAACTTAAGGTTTAGGAGGGACACGTTCACTTTCTATCGGGCAGTTTTTGCCAAATGACGATTTAGGGTGGGTTACCCGTATACAAGGAAAAAGGTTGTTAAAAGTCAAACAGTTGTACCACACAAATTCAGTGAACTGGCCTCAAGTCTTTGCCCTTAGAAGATGACTTGGGGTCTAAACTTAAGGTTTTGGAGGGACACGTTCACTTTCTATCGGGCAGTTTTTGCCAAATGACGATTTAGGGTGGGTTACCCATATACAAGGAAAAGTGGTTGTTAAAAGTCAAACATTTTTCCTACATGAAATCAGTGAACTGGCCTCAAGTCTTTGCCCTTAGAAGATGACTTGGGGTCTAAACTTAAGGTTTTGGAGAGAGACGTTCACTTTCTATCGGGCAGTTTTTGCCAAATGACGATTTAGGGTGGGTTACCCATATACAAGGAAAAGTGGTTGTTAAAAGTCAAACAGTTGTACCACACAAATTCAGTGAACTGGCCTCAAGTCTTTGCCCTTAGTAGATGACTTGGGGTCTAAACTTAAGGTTTTGGAGAGAGACGTTCACTTTCTATCGGGCAGTTTTTGCCAAATGACGATTTAGGGTGGGTTACCCATATACAAGGAAAAGTGGTTGTTAAAAGTCAAACAGTTGTACCACACAAATTCAGTGAACTGGCCTCAAGTCTTTGCCCTTAGTAGATGACTTGGGGTCTAAACTTAAGGTTTAGGAAGGAGACGTTCACTTTCTATCGGGCAGTTTTTGCCAAATGACGATTTAGGGTGGGTTACCCATATACTAGGAAAAGTGGTTGTTAAAAGTCAACAGTTCTACCACACAAATTCAGTGAACTGGCCTCAAGTCTTTGCCCTTAGAAGATGACTTGGGGTCTAAACTTAAGGTTTAGGAGGGACACGTTCACTTTCTATCGGGCAGTTTTTGCCAAATGACGATTTAGGGTGGGTTACCCGTATACAAGGAAAAAGGTTGTTAAAAGTCAAACAGTTGTACCACACAAATTCAGTGAACTGGCCTCAAGTCTTTGCCCTTAGAAGATGACTTGGGGTCTAAACTTAAGGTTTAGGAGGGACACGTTCACTTTCTATCGGGCAGTTTTTGCCAAATGACGATTTAGGGTGGGTTACCCATATACAAGGAAAAGTGGTTGTTAAAAGTCAAACATTTTTCCTACATGAAATCAGTGAACTGGCCTCAAGTCTTTGCCCTTAGAAGATGACTTGGGGTCTAAACTTAAGGTTTTGGAGAGAGACGTTCACTTTCTATCGGGCAGTTTTTGCCAAATGACGATTTAGGGTGGGTTACCCATATACAAGGAAAAGTGGTTGTTAAAAGTCAAACAGTTGTACCACACAAATTCAGTGAACTGGCCTCAAGTCTTTGCCCTTAGTAGATGACTTGGGGTCTAAACTTAAGGTTTAGGAAGGAGACGTTCACTTTCTATCGGGCAGTTTTTGCCAAATGACGATTTAGGGTGGGTTACCCATATACAAGGAAAAGTGGTTGTTAAAAGTCAACAGTTCTACCACACAAATTCAGTGAACTGGCCTCAAGTCTTTGCCCTTAGAAGATGACTTGGGGTCTAAACTTAAGGTTTAGGAGGGAGACGTTCACTTTCTATCGGGCAGTTTTTGCCAAATGACGATTTAGGGTGGGTTACCCATATACAAGGAAAGTGGTTGTTAAAAGTCAAACATTTTTCCTACATGAAATCAGTGAACTGGCCTCAAGTCTTTGCTCTTAGTAGATGCCTTGGGGTCTAAACTTAAGGTTTTGGAGGGAGACGTTCACTTTCTATCGGGCAGTTTTTGCCAAATCACGATTTAGGGTGGGTTACCCGTATACAAGGAAAAAGGTTGTTAAAAGTCAAACAGTTGTACCACACAAATTCAGTGAACTGGCCTCAAGTCTTTGCCCTTAGAAGATGACTTGGGGTCTAAACTTAAGGTTTAGGAGGGACACGTTCACTTTCTATCGGGCAGTTTTTGCCAAATGACGATTTAGGGTGGGTTACCCATATACAAGGAAAAGTGGTTGTTAAAAGTCAAACAGTTGTACCACACAAATTCAGTGAACTGGCCTCAAGTCTTTGCCCTTAGTAGATGACTTGGGGTCTAAACTTAAGGTTTAGGAAGGAGACGTTCACTTTCTATCGGGCAGTTTTTGCCAAATGACGATTTAGGGTGGGTTACCCATATACAAGGAAAAGTGGTTGTTAAAAGTCAAACATTTTTCCTACATGAAATCAGTGAACTGGCCTCAAGTCTTTGCCCTTAGAAGATGACTTGGGGTCTAAACTTAAGGTTTTGGAGAGAGACGTTCACTTTCTATCGGGCAGTTTTTGCCAAATGACGATTTAGGGTGGGTTACCCATATACAAGGAAAAGTGGTTGTTAAAAGTCAACAGTTCTACCACACAAATTCAGTGAACTGGCCTCAAGTCTTTGCCCTTAGAAGATGACTTGGGGTCTAAACTTAAGGTTTAGGAGGGACACGTTCACTTTCTATCGGGCAGTTTTTGCCAAATGACGATTTAGGGTGGGTTACCCATATACAAGGAAAAGTGGTTGTTAAAAGTCAAACAGTTGTACCACACAGAATCAGTGAACTGGCCTCAAGTCTTTGCCCTTAGTAGATGACTTGGGGTCTCAACTTAAGGTTTAGGAGGGAGACGTTCACTTTCTATCGGGCAGTTTTTGCCAAATCACGATTTAGGGTGGGTTACCCATATACAAGGAAAAGTGGTTGTTAAAAGTCAAACAGTTCTACCACACAAATTCAGTGAACTGGCCTCAAGTCTTTGCCCTTAGAAGATGACTTGGGGTCTCAACTTAAGGTTTAGGAGGGAGACGTTCACTTTCTATCGGGCAGTTTTTGCCAAATGACGATTTAGGGTGGGTTACCCATATACAAGGAAAAGTGGTTGTTAAAAGTCAAACAGTTCTACCACACAAATTCAGTGAACTGGCCTCAAGTCTTTGCCCTTAGTAGATGCATTGGGGTCTAAACTTAAGGTTTTGGAGGGAGACGTTCACTTTCTATCGGGCAGTTTTTGCCAAATGACGATTTAGGGTGGGTTACCCATATACAAGGAAAAGTGGTTGTTAAAAGTCAAACAGTTCTATCACACAAATTCATTGAACTGGCCTCAAGTCTTTGCCCTTAGTAGATGCCTTGGGGTCTAAACTTAAGGTTTTGGAGGGAGACGTTCACTTTCTATCGGACAGTTTTTGCCAAATGACGATTTACGGTGAGTTTCCTGTATACTAGGAAAAGTGGTTGTTAAAAGTCAAACAGTTGTACCACACAGAATCAGTGAACTGGCCTCAAGTCTTTGCCCTTAGAAGATGACTTGGGGTCTAAACTTAAGGTTTTGGAGAGAGACGTTCACTTTCTATCGGGCAGTTTTTGCCAAATGACGATTTAGGGTGGGTTACCCATATACAAGGAAAAGTGGTTGTTAAAAGTCAAACAGTTGTACCACACAAATTCAGTGAACTGGCCTCAAGTCTTTGCCCTTAGTAGATGACTTGGGGTCTAAACTTAAGGTTTAGGAAGGAGACGTTCACTTTCTATCGGGCAGTTTTTGCCAAATGACGATTTAGGGTGGGTTACCCATATACAAGGAAAAGTGGTTGTTAAAAGTCAAACATTTTTCCTACATGAAATCAGTGAACTGGCCTCAAGTCTTTGCCCTTAGAAGATGACTTGGGGTCTTAACTTAAGGTTTAGGAGGGAGACGTTAACTTTCTATCGGGCAGTTATTGCCAAATGACGATTTAGGGTGAGTTTCCTGTATACTAGGAAAAGTGGTTGTTAAATGTCAAACAGTTCTACCACACAGAATCAGTGAACTGGCCTCAAGTCTTTGCCCTTAGTAGATGCCTTGGGGTCTAAACTTAAGGTTTAGGAGGGAGACGTTCACTTTCTATCGGGCAGTTTTTGCCAAATGACGATTTAGGGTGGGTTACCCATATACAAGGAAAAGTGGTTGTTAAAAGTCAAACAGTTGTACCACACAAATTCAGTGAACTGGCCTCAAGTCTTTGCCCTTAGAAGATGACTTGGGGTCTAAACTTAAGGTTTAGGAGGGAGACGTTCACTTTCTATCGGGCAGTTTTTGCCAAATGACGATTTAGGGTGGGTTACCCATATACAAGGAAAAGTGGTTGTTAAAAGTCAAACAGTTGTACCACACAAATTCAGTGAACTGGCCTCAAGTCTTTGCCCTTAGTAGATGACTTGGGGTCTAAACTTAAGGTTTAGGAAGGAGACGTTCACTTTCTATCGGGCAGTTTTTGCCAAATGACGATTTAGGGTGGGTTACCCATATACAAGGAAAAGTGGTTGTTAAAAGTCAAACATTTTTCCTACATGAAATCAGTGAACTGGCCTCAAGTCTTTGCCCTTAGAAGATGACTTGGGGTCTAAACTTAAGGTTTTGGAGAGAGACGTTCACTTTCTATCGGGCAGTTTTTGCCAAATGACGATTTAGGGTGGGTTACCCATATACAAGGAAAAGTGGTTGTTAAAAGTCAAACAGTTGTACCACACAAATTCAGTGAACTGGCCTCAAGTCTTTGCCCTTAGTAGATGACTTGGGGTCTAAACTTAAGGTTTAGGAAGGAGACGTTCACTTTCTATCGGGCAGTTTTTGCCAAATGACGATTTAGGGTGGGTTACCCATATACTAGGAAAAGTGGTTGTTAAAAGTCAACAGTTCTACCACACAAATTCAGTGAACTGGCCTCAAGTCTTTGCCCTTAGAAGATGACTTGGGGTCTAAACTTAAGGTTTAGGAGGGACACGTTCACTTTCTATCGGGCAGTTTTTGCCAAATGACGATTTAGGGTGGGTTACCCGTATACAAGGAAAAAGGTTGTTAAAAGTCAAACAGTTGTACCACACAAATTCAGTGAACTGGCCTCAAGTCTTTGCCCTTAGAAGATGACTTGGGGTCTAAACTTAAGGTTTAGGAGGGACACGTTCACTTTCTATCGGGCAGTTTTTGCCAAATGACGATTTAGGGTGGGTTACCCATATACAAGGAAAAGTGGTTGTTAAAAGTCAAACATTTTTCCTACATGAAATCAGTGAACTGGCCTCAAGTCTTTGCCCTTAGAAGATGACTTGGGGTCTAAACTTAAGGTTTTGGAGAGAGACGTTCACTTTCTATCGGGCAGTTTTTGCCAAATGACGATTTAGGGTGGGTTACCCATATACAAGGAAAAGTGGTTGTTAAAAGTCAAACAGTTGTACCACACAAATTCAGTGAACTGGCCTCAAGTCTTTGCCCTTAGTAGATGACTTGGGGTCTAAACTTAAGGTTTAGGAAGGAGACGTTCACTTTCTATCGGGCAGTTTTTGCCAAATGACGATTTAGGGTGGGTTACCCATATACAAGGAAAAGTGGTTGTTAAAAGTCAACAGTTCTACCACACAAATTCAGTGAACTGGCCTCAAGTCTTTGCCCTTAGAAGATGACTTGGGGTCTAAACTTAAGGTTTAGGAGGGAGACGTTCACTTTCTATCGGGCAGTTTTTGCCAAATGACGATTTAGGGTGGGTTACCCATATACAAGGAAAGTGGTTGTTAAAAGTCAAACATTTTTCCTACATGAAATCAGTGAACTGGCCTCAAGTCTTTGCTCTTAGTAGATGCCTTGGGGTCTAAACTTAAGGTTTTGGAGGGAGACGTTCACTTTCTATCGGGCAGTTTTTGCCAAATCACGATTTAGGGTGGGTTACCCGTATACAAGGAAAAAGGTTGTTAAAAGTCAAACAGTTGTACCACACAAATTCAGTGAACTGGCCTCAAGTCTTTGCCCTTAGAAGATGACTTGGGGTCTAAACTTAAGGTTTAGGAGGGACACGTTCACTTTCTATCGGGCAGTTTTTGCCAAATGACGATTTAGGGTGGGTTACCCATATACAAGGAAAAGTGGTTGTTAAAAGTCAAACAGTTGTACCACACAAATTCAGTGAACTGGCCTCAAGTCTTTGCCCTTAGTAGATGACTTGGGGTCTAAACTTAAGGTTTAGGAAGGAGACGTTCACTTTCTATCGGGCAGTTTTTGCCAAATGACGATTTAGGGTGGGTTACCCATATACAAGGAAAAGTGGTTGTTAAAAGTCAAACATTTTTCCTACATGAAATCAGTGAACTGGCCTCAAGTCTTTGCCCTTAGAAGATGACTTGGGGTCTAAACTTAAGGTTTTGGAGAGAGACGTTCACTTTCTATCGGGCAGTTTTTGCCAAATGACGATTTAGGGTGGGTTACCCATATACAAGGAAAAGTGGTTGTTAAAAGTCAACAGTTCTACCACACAAATTCAGTGAACTGGCCTCAAGTCTTTGCCCTTAGAAGATGACTTGGGGTCTAAACTTAAGGTTTAGGAGGGACACGTTCACTTTCTATCGGGCAGTTTTTGCCAAATGACGATTTAGGGTGGGTTACCCATATACAAGGAAAAGTGGTTGTTAAAAGTCAAACAGTTGTACCACACAGAATCAGTGAACTGGCCTCAAGTCTTTGCCCTTAGTAGATGACTTGGGGTCTCAACTTAAGGTTTAGGAGGGAGACGTTCACTTTCTATCGGGCAGTTTTTGCCAAATCACGATTTAGGGTGGGTTACCCATATACAAGGAAAAGTGGTTGTTAAAAGTCAAACAGTTCTACCACACAAATTCAGTGAACTGGCCTCAAGTCTTTGCCCTTAGAAGATGACTTGGGGTCTCAACTTAAGGTTTAGGAGGGAGACGTTCACTTTCTATCGGGCAGTTTTTGCCAAATGACGATTTAGGGTGGGTTACCCATATACAAGGAAAAGTGGTTGTTAAAAGTCAAACAGTTCTACCACACAAATTCAGTGAACTGGCCTCAAGTCTTTGCCCTTAGTAGATGCATTGGGGTCTAAACTTAAGGTTTTGGAGGGAGACGTTCACTTTCTATCGGGCAGTTTTTGCCAAATGACGATTTAGGGTGGGTTACCCATATACAAGGAAAAGTGGTTGTTAAAAGTCAAACAGTTCTATCACACAAATTCATTGAACTGGCCTCAAGTCTTTGCCCTTAGTAGATGCCTTGGGGTCTAAACTTAAGGTTTTGGAGGGAGACGTTCACTTTCTATCGGACAGTTTTTGCCAAATGACGATTTACGGTGAGTTTCCTGTATACTAGGAAAAGTGGTTGTTAAAAGTCAAACAGTTGTACCACACAGAATCAGTGAACTGGCCTCAAGTCTTTGCCCTTAGAAGATGACTTGGGGTCTAAACTTAAGGTTTAGGAGGGACACGTTCACTTTTTATCGGGCAGTTTTTGCCAAATGACGATTTAGGGTGGGTTACCCATATACAAGGAAAAGTGGTTGTTAAAAGTCAAACAGTTCTACCACACAAATTCAGTGAACTGGCCTCAAGTCTTTGCCCTTAGAAGATGACTTGGGGTCTAAACTTAAGGTTTAGGAGGGAGACGTTAACTTTCTATCGGGCAGTTATTGCCAAATGACGATTTAGGGTGAGTTTCCTGTATACTAGGAAAAGTGGTTGTTAAATGTCTACCAGTCTACAGTTCTACCACACAGAATCAGTGAACTGGCCTCAAGTCTTTGCCCTTAGTAGATGCCTTGGGGTCTAAACTTAAGGTTTAGGAGGGAGACGTTCACTTTCTATCGGGCAGTTTTTGCCAAATGACGATTTAGGGTGGGTTACCCATATACAAGGAAAAGTGGTTGTTAAAAGTCAAACAGTTGTACCACACAAATTCAGTGAACTGGCCTCAAGTCTTTGCCCTTAGAAGATGACTTGGGGTCTAAACTTAAGGTTTAGGAGGGAGACGTTCACTTTCTATCGGGCAGTTTTTGCCAAATGACGATTTAGGGTGGGTTACCCATATACAAGGAAAAGTGGTTGTTAAAAGTCAAACAGTTGTACCACACAAATTCAGTGAACTGGCCTCAAGTCTTTGCCCTTAGTAGATGACTTGGGGTCTAAACTTAAGGTTTAGGAAGGAGACGTTCACTTTCTATCGGGCAGTTTTTGCCAAATGACGATTTAGGGTGGGTTACCCATATACAAGGAAAAGTGGTTGTTAAAAGTCAAACATTTTTCCTACATGAAATCAGTGAACTGGCCTCAAGTCTTTGCCCTTAGAAGATGACTTGGGGTCTAAACTTAAGGTTTTGGAGAGAGACGTTCACTTTCTATCGGGCAGTTTTTGCCAAATGACGATTTAGGGTGGGTTACCCATATACAAGGAAAAGTGGTTGTTAAAAGTCAAACAGTTGTACCACACAAATTCAGTGAACTGGCCTCAAGTCTTTGCCCTTAGTAGATGACTTGGGGTCTAAACTTAAGGTTTAGGAAGGAGACGTTCACTTTCTATCGGGCAGTTTTTGCCAAATGACGATTTAGGGTGGGTTACCCATATACAAGGAAAAGTGGTTGTTAAAAGTCAAACAGTTGTACCACACAAATTCAGTGAACTGGCCTCAAGTCTTTGCCCTTAGTAGATGACTTGGGGTCTAAACTTAAGGTTTAGGAAGGAGACGTTCACTTTCTATCGGGCAGTTTTTGCCAAATGACGATTTAGGGTGGGTTACCCATATACAAGGAAAAGTGGTTGTTAAAAGTCAAACATTTTTCCTACATGAAATCAGTGAACTGGCCTCAAGTCTTTGCCCTTAGAAGATGACTTGGGGTCTAAACTTAAGGTTTTGGAGAGAGACGTTCACTTTCTATCGGGCAGTTTTTGCCAAATGACGATTTAGGGTGGGTTACCCATATACAAGGAAAAGTGGTTGTTAAAAGTCAAACAGTTGTACCACACAAATTCAGTGAACTGGCCTCAAGTCTTTGCCCTTAGTAGATGACTTGGGGTCTAAACTTAAGGTTTAGGAAGGAGACGTTCACTTTCTATCGGGCAGTTTTTGCCAAATGACGATTTAGGGTGGGTTACCCATATACAAGGAAAAGTGGTTGTTAAAAGTCAAACAGTTGTACCACACAAATTCAGTGAACTGGCCTCAAGTCTTTGCCCTTAGTAGATGACTTGGGGTCTAAACTTAAGGTTTAGGAAGGAGACGTTCACTTTCTATCGGGCAGTTTTTGCCAAATGACGATTTAGGGTGGGTTACCCATATACAAGGAAAAGTGGTTGTTAAAAGTCAAACATTTTTCCTACATGAAATCAGTGAACTGGCCTCAAGTCTTTGCCCTTAGAAGATGACTTGGGGTCTTAACTTAAGGTTTAGGAGGGAGACGTTAACTTTCTATCGGGCAGTTATTGCCAAATGACGATTTAGGGTGAGTTTCCTGTATACTAGGAAAAGTGGTTGTTAAATGTCAAACAGTTCTACCACACAGAATCAGTGAACTGGCCTCAAGTCTTTGCCCTTAGTAGATGCCTTGGGGTCTAAACTTAAGGTTTAGGAGGGAGACGTTCACTTTCTATCGGGCAGTTTTTGCCAAATGACGATTTAGGGTGGGTTACCCATATACAAGGAAAAGTGGTTGTTAAAAGTCAAACAGTTGTACCACACAAATTCAGTGAACTGGCCTCAAGTCTTTGCCCTTAGAAGATGACTTGGGGTCTAAACTTAAGGTTTAGGAGGGAGACGTTCACTTTCTATCGGGCAGTTTTTGCCAAATGACGATTTAGGGTGGGTTACCCATATACAAGGAAAAGTGGTTGTTAAAAGTCAAACAGTTGTACCACACAAATTCAGTGAACTGGCCTCAAGTCTTTGCCCTTAGTAGATGACTTGGGGTCTAAACTTAAGGTTTAGGAAGGAGACGTTCACTTTCTATCGGGCAGTTTTTGCCAAATGACGATTTAGGGTGGGTTACCCATATACAAGGAAAAGTGGTTGTTAAAAGTCAAACATTTTTCCTACATGAAATCAGTGAACTGGCCTCAAGTCTTTGCCCTTAGAAGATGACTTGGGGTCTAAACTTAAGGTTTTGGAGAGAGACGTTCACTTTCTATCGGGCAGTTTTTGCCAAATGACGATTTAGGGTGGGTTACCCATATACAAGGAAAAGTGGTTGTTAAAAGTCAAACAGTTGTACCACACAAATTCAGTGAACTGGCCTCAAGTCTTTGCCCTTAGTAGATGACTTGGGGTCTAAACTTAAGGTTTAGGAAGGAGACGTTCACTTTCTATCGGGCAGTTTTTGCCAAATGACGATTTAGGGTGGGTTACCCATATACTAGGAAAAGTGGTTGTTAAAAGTCAACAGTTCTACCACACAAATTCAGTGAACTGGCCTCAAGTCTTTGCCCTTAGAAGATGACTTGGGGTCTAAACTTAAGGTTTAGGAGGGACACGTTCACTTTCTATCGGGCAGTTTTTGCCAAATGACGATTTAGGGTGGGTTACCCGTATACAAGGAAAAAGGTTGTTAAAAGTCAAACAGTTGTACCACACAAATTCAGTGAACTGGCCTCAAGTCTTTGCCCTTAGAAGATGACTTGGGGTCTAAACTTAAGGTTTAGGAGGGACACGTTCACTTTCTATCGGGCAGTTTTTGCCAAATGACGATTTAGGGTGGGTTACCCATATACAAGGAAAAGTGGTTGTTAAAAGTCAAACATTTTTCCTACATGAAATCAGTGAACTGGCCTCAAGTCTTTGCCCTTAGAAGATGACTTGGGGTCTAAACTTAAGGTTTTGGAGAGAGACGTTCACTTTCTATCGGGCAGTTTTTGCCAAATGACGATTTAGGGTGGGTTACCCATATACAAGGAAAAGTGGTTGTTAAAAGTCAAACAGTTGTACCACACAAATTCAGTGAACTGGCCTCAAGTCTTTGCCCTTAGTAGATGACTTGGGGTCTAAACTTAAGGTTTAGGAAGGAGACGTTCACTTTCTATCGGGCAGTTTTTGCCAAATGACGATTTAGGGTGGGTTACCCATATACAAGGAAAAGTGGTTGTTAAAAGTCAACAGTTCTACCACACAAATTCAGTGAACTGGCCTCAAGTCTTTGCCCTTAGAAGATGACTTGGGGTCTAAACTTAAGGTTTAGGAGGGAGACGTTCACTTTCTATCGGGCAGTTTTTGCCAAATGACGATTTAGGGTGGGTTACCCATATACAAGGAAAGTGGTTGTTAAAAGTCAAACATTTTTCCTACATGAAATCAGTGAACTGGCCTCAAGTCTTTGCTCTTAGTAGATGCCTTGGGGTCTAAACTTAAGGTTTTGGAGGGAGACGTTCACTTTCTATCGGGCAGTTTTTGCCAAATCACGATTTAGGGTGGGTTACCCGTATACAAGGAAAAAGGTTGTTAAAAGTCAAACAGTTGTACCACACAAATTCAGTGAACTGGCCTCAAGTCTTTGCCCTTAGAAGATGACTTGGGGTCTAAACTTAAGGTTTAGGAGGGACACGTTCACTTTCTATCGGGCAGTTTTTGCCAAATGACGATTTAGGGTGGGTTACCCATATACAAGGAAAAGTGGTTGTTAAAAGTCAAACAGTTGTACCACACAAATTCAGTGAACTGGCCTCAAGTCTTTGCCCTTAGTAGATGACTTGGGGTCTAAACTTAAGGTTTAGGAAGGAGACGTTCACTTTCTATCGGGCAGTTTTTGCCAAATGACGATTTAGGGTGGGTTACCCATATACAAGGAAAAGTGGTTGTTAAAAGTCAAACATTTTTCCTACATGAAATCAGTGAACTGGCCTCAAGTCTTTGCCCTTAGAAGATGACTTGGGGTCTAAACTTAAGGTTTTGGAGAGAGACGTTCACTTTCTATCGGGCAGTTTTTGCCAAATGACGATTTAGGGTGGGTTACCCATATACAAGGAAAAGTGGTTGTTAAAAGTCAACAGTTCTACCACACAAATTCAGTGAACTGGCCTCAAGTCTTTGCCCTTAGAAGATGACTTGGGGTCTAAACTTAAGGTTTAGGAGGGACACGTTCACTTTCTATCGGGCAGTTTTTGCCAAATGACGATTTAGGGTGGGTTACCCATATACAAGGAAAAGTGGTTGTTAAAAGTCAAACAGTTGTACCACACAGAATCAGTGAACTGGCCTCAAGTCTTTGCCCTTAGTAGATGACTTGGGGTCTCAACTTAAGGTTTAGGAGGGAGACGTTCACTTTCTATCGGGCAGTTTTTGCCAAATCACGATTTAGGGTGGGTTACCCATATACAAGGAAAAGTGGTTGTTAAAAGTCAAACAGTTCTACCACACAAATTCAGTGAACTGGCCTCAAGTCTTTGCCCTTAGAAGATGACTTGGGGTCTCAACTTAAGGTTTAGGAGGGAGACGTTCACTTTCTATCGGGCAGTTTTTGCCAAATGACGATTTAGGGTGGGTTACCCATATACAAGGAAAAGTGGTTGTTAAAAGTCAAACAGTTCTACCACACAAATTCAGTGAACTGGCCTCAAGTCTTTGCCCTTAGTAGATGCATTGGGGTCTAAACTTAAGGTTTTGGAGGGAGACGTTCACTTTCTATCGGGCAGTTTTTGCCAAATGACGATTTAGGGTGGGTTACCCATATACAAGGAAAAGTGGTTGTTAAAAGTCAAACAGTTCTATCACACAAATTCATTGAACTGGCCTCAAGTCTTTGCCCTTAGTAGATGCCTTGGGGTCTAAACTTAAGGTTTTGGAGGGAGACGTTCACTTTCTATCGGACAGTTTTTGCCAAATGACGATTTACGGTGAGTTTCCTGTATACTAGGAAAAGTGGTTGTTAAAAGTCAAACAGTTGTACCACACAGAATCAGTGAACTGGCCTCAAGTCTTTGCCCTTAGAAGATGACTTGGGGTCTAAACTTAAGGTTTAGGAGGGACACGTTCACTTTTTATCGGGCAGTTTTTGCCAAATGACGATTTAGGGTGGGTTACCCATATACAAGGAAAAGTGGTTGTTAAAAGTCAAACAGTTCTACCACACAAATTCAGTGAACTGGCCTCAAGTCTTTGCCCTTAGAAGATGACTTGGGGTCTAAACTTAAGGTTTAGGAGGGAGACGTTAACTTTCTATCGGGCAGTTATTGCCAAATGACGATTTAGGGTGAGTTTCCTGTATACTAGGAAAAGTGGTTGTTAAATGTCTACCAGTCTACAGTTCTACCACACAGAATCAGTGAACTGGCCTCAAGTCTTTGCCCTTAGTAGATGCCTTGGGGTCTAAACTTAAGGTTTAGGAGGGAGACGTTCACTTTCTATCGGGCAGTTTTTGCCAAATGACGATTTAGGGTGGGTTACCCATATACAAGGAAAAGTGGTTGTTAAAAGTCAAACAGTTGTACCACACAAATTCAGTGAACTGGCCTCAAGTCTTTGCCCTTAGAAGATGACTTGGGGTCTAAACTTAAGGTTTAGGAGGGAGACGTTCACTTTCTATCGGGCAGTTTTTGCCAAATGACGATTTAGGGTGGGTTACCCATATACAAGGAAAAGTGGTTGTTAAAAGTCAAACAGTTGTACCACACAAATTCAGTGAACTGGCCTCAAGTCTTTGCCCTTAGTAGATGACTTGGGGTCTAAACTTAAGGTTTAGGAAGGAGACGTTCACTTTCTATCGGGCAGTTTTTGCCAAATGACGATTTAGGGTGGGTTACCCATATACAAGGAAAAGTGGTTGTTAAAAGTCAAACATTTTTCCTACATGAAATCAGTGAACTGGCCTCAAGTCTTTGCCCTTAGAAGATGACTTGGGGTCTAAACTTAAGGTTTTGGAGAGAGACGTTCACTTTCTATCGGGCAGTTTTTGCCAAATGACGATTTAGGGTGGGTTACCCATATACAAGGAAAAGTGGTTGTTAAAAGTCAAACAGTTGTACCACACAAATTCAGTGAACTGGCCTCAAGTCTTTGCCCTTAGTAGATGACTTGGGGTCTAAACTTAAGGTTTAGGAAGGAGACGTTCACTTTCTATCGGGCAGTTTTTGCCAAATGACGATTTAGGGTGGGTTACCCATATACAAGGAAAAGTGGTTGTTAAAAGTCAACAGTTCTACCACACAAATTCAGTGAACTGGCCTCAAGTCTTTGCCCTTAGAAGATGACTTGGGGTCTAAACTTAAGGTTTAGGAGGGACACGTTCACTTTCTATCGGGCAGTTTTTGCCAAATGACGATTTAGGGTGGGTTACCCGTATACAAGGAAAAAGGTTGTTAAAAGTCAAACAGTTGTACCACACAAATTCAGTGAACTGGCCTCAAGTCTTTGCCCTTAGAAGATGACTTGGGGTCTAAACTTAAGGTTTAGGAGGGACACGTTCACTTTCTATCGGGCAGTTTTTGCCAAATGACGATTTAGGGTGGGTTACCCATATACAAGGAAAAGTGGTTGTTAAAAGTCAAACAGTTGTACCACACAGAATCAGTGAACTGGCCTCAAGTCTTTGCCCTTAGTAGATGACTTGGGGTCTCAACTTAAGGTTTAGGAGGGAGACGTTCACTTTCTATCGGGCAGTTTTTGCCAAATGACGATTTAGGGTGAGTTTCCTGTATACTAGGAAAAGTGGTTGTTAAATGTCAAACAGTTCTACCGCACAGAATCAGTGAACTGGCCTCATGTCTTTGCCCTTAGTAGGTGCCTTGGGGTCTAAACTTAAGGTTTAGGAGGGAGACGTTCACTTTCTATCGGGCAGTTTTTGCCAAATGACGATTTAGGGTGAGTTTCCTGTATACTAGGAAAAGTGGTTGTTAAATGTCAAACAGTTCTACCGCACAGAATCAGTGAACTGGCCTAAAGTCTTTGCCCTTAGTAGGTGCCTTGGGGTCTAAACTTAAGGTTTAGGAGGGAGACGTTCACTTTCTATCGGGCAGTTTTTGCCAAATGACGATTTAGGGTGGGTTACCCATATACAAGGAAAGTGGTTGTTAAAAGTCAAACATTTTTCCTACATGAAATCAGTGAACTGGCCTCAAGTCTTTGCCCTTAGTAGATGAATTGGGGTCTAAACTTAAGGTTTAGGAGGGAGACGTTCACTTTCTATCGGGCAGTTTTTGCCAAATGACGATTTAGGGTGAGTTTCCTGTATACTAGGAAAAGTGGTTGTTAAATGTCAAACAGTTCTACCGCACAGAATCAGTGAACTGGCCTAAAGTCTTTGCCCTTAGTAGGTGCCTTGGGGTCTAAACTTAAGGTTTAGGAGGGAGACGTTCACTTTCTATCGGGCAGTTTTTGCCAAATGACGATTTAGGGTGGGTTACCCATATACAAGGAAAGTGGTTGTTAAAAGTCAAACATTTTCCCTACATGAAATCAGTGAACTGGCCCCAAATCACATTAGTATTCTATCAGAGGTGATCTTTTGCGGATATGCTACATTTTTCATGTGATGCTACATTTTTCATGTCATGCAACAACTTTCATGGCATGCACTTTTTGTATCATGCAACATTATTGTTATAAGTGACATACAACCAATACTATTACTCTCATGAAGGTGACATCCCAAGTAACCACGATGCTGGAAGCCTCATTGTATGCTGATATACGGTGCATTTAGAGCAAACATTACTTTACATGCAAACTTAAAGTTGATTTAAAGTGGAAATGGGCAATTATGCGACTGCTCCAAGATTATACCAGTTTAATCTTAATTTGATTCTTGGGATTTTACAGGCATGCAACATTTTCCATGCGATGCTACAATTTTCATATCTGCAACATGTCAGCTACATTCTTTCTATTGTTTGACATCCTACCCACATTAGTATTCTATCAGAAGTGATCTTTTGCAGACATGCTACATTTTTCTTGTGATGCTACATTTTTCATGTCATGCAACAACTTTAATGGCATACACCTTTTGTATCATGCAACATTATTGTTATAAGTGACATACAACCAATACTAGTATTCTCATGAAGGTGACATTTTACAGGCATGCAACGTTTTCCATGCGATGCAACAATTTTCATATCTGCAACATGTCAGCTACATTCTTTCTATTGTTTGACATCCTACCCACATTAGTATTCTATCAGAGGCGATCTTTTGCGGACATGCTACATTTTTCTTGTGATGCTACATTTTTCATGTCATGCAACAACTTTAATGGCATACACCTTTTGTATCATGCAACATTATTGTTATAAGTGACATACAACCAATACTAGTACTCTCATGAAGGTGACATTTTGGAGGCATGCAACATTTTTCATGAGATGCAACATTCTGAATGTCATACAACGTGTTTTATATCGTGCAACATTTTTAATATCGCATGACACTACATCGCATGACGCCTACATAGGTATTCTTATGGAGGTAACGTTTTGCAGCATGCAACATTTTTTTGGCTATGTAATCATACCATGCAACATTTTTCATAGCAATGCAACTTTTTCTCGTTGCGCAACATTTTCAGTTGTTGCGATGGATCGGACACATGTTTTACAGGATTAATCTTTTATCGGTACAAAGTCACCCCTTTGTTCAAGTACGGTACAAAAACTGGTTGTTAGATTCCCACCAACCAGTAAAAACACGGAAAAATAAAACTGGTTGATGAAAGCTGGTTGTTAGATTCACAGAAGTCTCGGTTTTCCCTTTTGATTTTCCTGCACTGTTTTTCGCATTGAACAAAAAGGGTTT
>NW_026917047.1:42808-43608 GCF_035046485.1 Aedes albopictus
ACGGATTATCTGGAAAAGAAGGAAATGGAATATGGTTATTTTTTGGTTGCAGATTTTATATTCTAATATATTAAATTATCGCAAATTGAAAGGAATTCAGAATACTTTTGAGGTATTCTACATCAGCTGATCATGGAGTTCAATACGTGAATAATGACATGAAGTATCGGAATACCATAACAATATTCGGCGATTTTTCCATACAAGTAGTGCTTTTTTTTCCATAACTGCACAATACCTCAAGCAGTTCTCAATATCAAACAAACAACTCGTTTAGGAATTTTACATAGCACTAAAATAAGCTATTTTCAAAACCAGTATTGCCGTAAATCGCAAGTCAGTCCCATCTGCATTTTAAACAAAAATGAGTTAATTACCGTTTTAGATCTTCCTTGGAATGATCTTTCGGCTGCGTAAATAATAGTTATTTATGTAAATATCGCGTTGCAAAAAGTTGATTTTTTCAGAACGAGTCGTACATTTATCCAACAAGGCTTGCCGAGTTGGATAAATACGAAGAGTTCTGAAAAAAAAAAGAGTTTTGCAACGAGTGCCATACAAGTTATTTATAGACATAATCAGAGTGGAAAGCGTTCTGGTTGTTTTCGAACGGTTTCAACAAGCGTCCACAGATGAGTGGTTAGCACTGGTAGTATTAATCAGAAGATACGTGTTTCGCAGCCTGTAGTATACAAGTTGACAAGTTAACGCTGTGCAATTTTTTTAAACATGTTTTATGTCATTCCGACAAAAAAGAGATAGAAAGATTTTAGTTTTCTTGTGATAAATAGGATCAAGTG
>NW_026917048.1:0-25446 GCF_035046485.1 Aedes albopictus
CAACCGATATAGAAATGCCAAAAGAGATCATTCTGTAGGTCATTTCGGCAATGTATGTATTTCTGAACTACATAAAGATAAAAGGTCCCAAATATAAGGTCCACCTACGTCGACGGAAAGAGTTTCAGCTTCGACTGATTTGCTAAGGCATTAGAGTCAACAAAATGCTGAAGATCAAAGTTAAGTTCAAGTGGACAAGAGCTTGCGAGGAGTCATTTCTTGAGGTGAAGAAGAGCATGCAATTTGAGAGTTGTTCGGTATACTATTTACCACGAGTTACCAGACTTTCTACCGCATCTAAGCAAAAGTATATGCAAGTTGTCAAAAACGATCTCCGTCCTGGGTGATTACCAGCCAGGTCAAGTTTCTGTCAACTTTCTATATTTCCTTGTTGAGGCTGCGCCGCCATGAGCCTCTGGCGGATCATGCTGAGGTGTTGATGGCGTGGCCGACACTTGAAAAAGGTTTCCAAAGTGCTCGAAGCAGCGTTTCAGTTGGTCAACCGGGTCAATAGCTGTCCAGATGTGCCTTTCACGGGCATCGTAGCATTCATCTTAGTCCTACTAGCCACTAAGGCGACGTGAGACATCGTAGAGGAGACGAATGTCGCCGGCATTTGCGGCTTTGTCACCTTCGTCGAATAAGGTGTTCGCCTACGCTCTTTTGTCCCGCCTACATGAGCGCTTCACTTCCTTCTTAAGAGCCGAATAGCGCTGACGGCTTTGGCTCCTCGTGTTTTCGCTCGCTCTATCACGGCTTTAGCGTTCCGTCACTCCTCTATCTTCCTGCAGGTGTCATCTGTGATCCACTGCTTTCTCCTGGTGCGTAGCTCGCCCAAAATTATTCACGCCGATGACAATGAGGGCATTCTTGATGGCGCTACTTTGACCTTCTACGCTTCCACCTTTTCACAGCAGCGTCGTCCAGTCAGCGTGTTGAACCAGCACACGATTGTCTCTTTCTGTCGATGGGTCTTCGCAATGCGCAGCCGGATCTCGCTGATTAGGAGAAGATGGTCGGACTTGCGTCACGTTAGTTTCGCACATCAAGAATCTTGAAGGTATCGCAGTACTCGCTTTGCATGTTTCCAGTGATCCTCTCCTGCAGCATCCTGGAATCTTGATAAGTAGCCCACAATGTAGCACAGGTCCGGTCTTGATCCCAGCATCAGGAACATCAAGCTGCCAACCAGTTCACGATACGGATAGCTGCATCCTCCAGTCGCTGGCCGTAACTGTAACTTTGTTTCAGCAGGCGTACTAGCTGGTTTACAATTCTCCATTCCGAAACGTAGCAGGATTTTCCGGATAAATGCTTCTTGAGATAGATACATGCCGCCCTCATCTCGTTCAATCTTGATGCCCAGAAAATGATGGAGTTCATTCATATCTGTCATCTCAAATTCTTCTCTAAGTCGCTTCTTGATACTTTCTACGGCTCGTAAATCAGCCGCAACCACGAGTAAATCGTCCACGTAGATCACGATGAATGCTATGTTCCTTCCTTGTCCACGAACGTATACGCAATAGTCGTGGCGAGAGCGAACGAAACCCATGTTGAGGAGAACTTCGTTGAATCGACCATTCAAGCAGCGAGGGGATTGCTTGAGACCGTAGAGGGACTTCTTCAACAAGCACACCTGGGACGGCTGACCTTTTACCCCCTCTGGAACACGCATGTACACCTTTTCTTGAAGAACGCCATTGAGGAACGCCGTCTCAACGTCCATTTGGTGAACCTTCATATCTCGATGGGTCGCGACAGCCAGAATCGTCCGAATCGTTGAAAGTTTTGCTACAGGGGCGAATGTCTCTTCATAATCAACATGCTTCCGCTGCAAGTATCCTTTGGCAACCAAACGGGCCTTGTAGCGCTCAGGATTCCCGTCAGCATCCGTTTTCAATGTAAACACCCATTTGCTCGGAACCGGTTTTACTGTATCTGGGCATTTTACCATCGTCCAGGTTTGATTCTTCTCCAGGGACTTCAGTTCGTCATCGGTTGCCTTCCTCCATTCCGTCTCGTGCGGGTGTCCGTCAACCTCCGCGTAGCATGTAGGTACCTGTTGGAATTCATCAGCAGCAGAGAGGGCTCTATAAGGGGCAATAAAATCAGCAAACCAACCTGGAGTCTTGCGCTCCCGACCACTGGAGCTCGGAACAATCTCCTCACAGCTGTTCCCATTTGATTGTGGTGGGAGCGCCGATGCACCTTCTTCATTGATATCTTCATCAGCAGGCTCGTACTCGTCTTCAGATTCGCAAGTTTCTGGTATAGCGTTTCCAGGCTCGACTGCTTCGCGCTCTTCGTCGTTGGTCTCAACAGGGATGGGAATGACTTCTGGGATGACTAACTTCGCAAATTCCTCTTTCTCCGGTGTCTTTGATGGGAATCTTGATTCGTCAAACTTCACATCGCGCGCTACAAACATTTTTCGTTTTTCCAGATTCCACAAGCGGTAACCAGTCGGGGCATAACCAAGCATCACGCTACGTTGACCAGAGGCATCCAACTTGCTTCTCTTCTGCTTCGGAATCCACGCAAATGAAAGACATCCAAATATTCGCAGCTTACCAACATCCGGTTTTTCGCCATGCCAGAGCTCAGCGGATGTAACACTTCCTCTCAGAGCTTCCGTTGGGCTTCGGTTCGTCACGTAGACTGCATTCAACACTGCTTCTCCCCACATCGATTTCGGTGCGCCAGATTCCTTCAACATCCCTCTCATCTTCTCCGGAAGCGTTCGGTTGAATCTTTCTGCCACTCCGTTGTGTTGAGGGGTGTAGCCAACAGTCGATTCCACTTGGATTCCCTGCTTCGTGTAATACTCGTGCTGCTCGTTTGAAAAATATTCTCTTCCTAGGTCGCATCTCAGGTTTGCAATTTTCGGAAAATTCGCTCGTCAATTTTTTTTCTCGTTTTCGTTTACCTTAACTTCGGGATTAATGCTTGATGTGGTACCGGCGGAATAATTAATCCAATTAAGTGTTTGAAAAGTGCGAGACATTCAGTTTTTGGAAGTGGAAGATCTGTGATGGTGAAGAATAAACCCCTGTCTAGTGATAAGCGATACGACCAACACCAGTCAAACCGCCACGCTTTTTGGTCGTTACTCCCGGTAACAGGTATCGGTTCCCGGAAAACATGTGCGAAGACATGAAGCAGATGTAACACTAACTCAAGCATGTTGACTGTGTGGACAACGCCTGGAATCCGGGATGCCGAGTTGGTTGTGTGGAGGACCGATGGCATCAAACTGCTGCTATTTCCACTTTGCACCTTCCGACTGGGTGACGGGATGGACGGGATTGTGCTAATTCTGTTGATGGAACTGGATACGTCTGAGAAGAGGAATCTAACCTAGCGTCCAACATTTCCTGACAATTCGGTGAGATCTTTCCTTTAAGCATTGTATCTGTATTTAATTTTAATATTGAAGTTAATTCCTTAATGATCCAGTCGCATAACTTAATCATACTCAATTACAGACCCATACCAAAACCCCAACTCCTTTCTATTTACGAGAGCGTCGGTGAGTCGCTGGCATCTCGATAAATAGATATCATCCTATCCCTACTATCCCTTCCAATCCACATAACGTGTTTCTTCTCGTTTCAGAGAGCGAGCAATGGCGCTTAAGCCTAGGCTTGTTAGCCAGGACACAGTGTAAATGCCTGTGCCCCATCCCGGAATCAAAAAGGCCCATGGAGTGACAAAATTTCTTAGCTATGTCACTCCCAACGTTTCACTAAAACACTTTCACTCCAACACATCTACATGAATTACTCAAATACACTTACACAATCTGAATCTTGTCGCATCACTCGCTTATAGTGATTCCCAAATCACCCCATTCCAAATATCCAACTCCTTGACACCTATGGGGGGTCGGTGAGTCGCTGACCTCTTGTGAAGTAGGTGTCATATCATCACATCCTTTCCTATCCTCGTAACGGAGAAGATGGGCGTGGCCAGCAATGAAGGTTTTCATGTATTTCTTACTTCAACCTCTGATTGGATTGCTGTTCCTTCCCAAATAGCATTCCATAAGCAATTGGAATAGGAGTATTAAAGTTTAAACATGACAACTTTCAGTATGCAATCTACGAATTACTCCGTTACCACGCAACGCAACAACGCAACGCAACGCATCTCAGGTTTGCAATTTTCGATCCAAACTTGAGCTTCATAGACTTTGAAGTACTCGAAGACTTGACATTTTCGTTTCATCAGGTAGACAACGGAAAAATGGGTGTAGTCGTCGATAAACGTCACAAAGTACTGATACCCATCTGCTGTCCTCGGTGTTATCTGGCCACAGACATCCGTATGAACGCGCTCCAACGGTCTTGTTGTTCTTGGTCGACTCTTGTTGAACGGTAACCGGATCATTTTACTCTCAGCACAGCACTCACAAAGTCCACCTTCGCCATCCACTTCGCCAAGTCCATCAACCATCTCGTTCTGTTTCAGCCGTTGAACATTCTTGAAGCTTAAATGTCCGAACCGCTTGTGCCATAGCTTCAGATCTTCACTGCCTTTTGCAACCATTGCCGAATCGTACGTCACACAGCTCATCTTCAGATAATACAAACTTCCACGTAGCTTTGCCATAGCTATGGTTTCTCCGTCCTTGGACAATATTGCTCGATCGGGCTTGAAATCTACCTTCACACCAGCCTTCAGCAAACGCGATAACGACAGCAAGTTGAACTTGAGATTCTTCACAAAAAGCACATTCCCCAGAGACAACGTCAAGCCGCTTCCATTTACAGCAACCTTTCCTTTCACCGTTCCTTCTTTGGTAGCAGTTAGCTTCTCACCTTCTTTCGCACTTTCGATCACCAAGGGCTCGCCGAACTCGCATAAATCTTGAAAATAATCTTCATTATACGCCATATGCCGACTTGCTCCTGAATCCAGGATCCATTCGATGAACGATTCTGCCTTGTGATCCTTTCTTTCTTCCTGAGACAGAACCAGCGCAATTTCTCTATCCACAGGAACGGTCGCGACTTGAGCCTTACCATGTCGATTCTTCATCTTCGGACAGGAGAATTTCTTGTGTCCCACTTCGCCGCATACGAAGCATTTTCCTTGAAACTTGTTCTTCTCCTTGCTTCTCACCGGCTTCGCTGCAAACGCTGATCCTGATCCATCCGAAACACCATCCACAAAGGAACCGCTCTCTCTTCCCGATCGCTTCTGTTCTTCAGCCAATAATCGTGCCTTCACAGTGTCCAGCTTCAGCTGATCGTCTCCAAGATTCTCCATAGCGGTAGTCACGACATCATAGGACGACGGCAGTGAAATGAACAGCTGACTTACGGCATCCAACTCCGAAACAGTAGCTCCAGCTCCTTTCAACTGGCGGATCAGCTCATCAAAGCGGCGGAAATGGTCCATTTACAGTGTTCCTTCTACCATCTTCAATGTTGCCAGGGATCTTCGAATGTAGGTTTGCGTTGCAAAACCCTTCTTCGCAAACGTATTCGCCAGGGAATTCAACATCTCCTTCGCAGTATCCTTGTCGCGCACATACTCCAGATGCGAATCAGCTAAATACGCCACCAGAAGAGCCTTTGCTTTTTCGTCCTTTTCACGGAACGCTGCCAGCTGCGCTTCATCCATGGGTACATCCTTCGTGAGCATCTCCTTCACACCGTGGGCAGACATCTGCGTTTCTACTCGGAATCTCCATACGTCGTATCCCTCTCCGGCAAATTGAACAATTCCAACTTTTGCTGCACTTGACATCCTTCCGTCTTCTCCAACAAACTTTACGATCTTGAAATGATTCGCTTTATCGTCAGTGGCCTAACGCAACTGGGCCCATAACCTTTAGAGAAAGACGTGTGTTCAGTAACAGGGTTGGTTTATTAATAACAAGTTTTTCAGTAGTTGATCGGATCTAAACAACATCTTGGTAACCAGGGTGGTGACTAGTCAACTGCTCCTACGATTCTACTCTTCAAATTCAAACATGTTTTTACAAAATAAAACATTTTCAAGTGGTATGAAAAGAACATAAGCTTTTAAACTTTAAAGAACAATTGAAAAAATAAGTGCTTCATCGTTAAGTTGTTAAATATAGTATCCGTTTACTTCTAACATGCTCTGTATCATTTTCTTGTTCCTACAAGCTGTATGATGAAAAAGACCGCACATTTTTCTTTTCCTACGAACCGATCCAAATTCGATACCGTAAAAATAATTTGGTATTCACTTCCCGTCCAGAGCAAATTGAATGATGCGTTGCAAATTATGTTGAATAATTTATCGTTTGCCGGAACACAGTCTGGTATTCCCCGTTCACGTCGTTCTCAGTCTTCCGTCTTCATAACACATCTATCAGAACACGATTGAAAGCCTTCAATCGAGAACAGTGTCTTTAAGTATCAACTTTCAATTTTCTCAATCAGAACCTCCTTTCCCATTTCGCGGTCACATTTCCCGTGATTCGAATCAAGCATTCCTCTTGAAGCGAATCAACACGGGGAGGACTAAGCATACAAAGACTTTTACGCCCTCCATCTCATATGTTTATGTTGGCATTCGTCATTGCCGTCAACTGCCACTCGCCGTCGTCGCCGACAGACTGGGCGGCCAGTCGACGACACACACCGTCCATGGAATTGGCTCAAGTCACTTGACTTGGTTAGACGGAGCCTGGATGTCAATGGTAGGTATAGCTTCCAGCTCTGAAATGAATTTGGCAGCCTTTTGCAGGCGACCCTCGCTCGTTTTGTGTGTGTGTTTTGCTTTTCCATTGTAGCAAGAAATAAGTTCGCCAGAGTTACCACAAACAATAAAACCACGAGGAGTGATGTTTAACATAAGGAAAACCCCCCATTCCATGGGGTTTTCGAGGGGAGATCTCCTGTTACCGCTCGGAAGCAGTACTCAGTGGAGTTAAATCTTTATTTTTCTTGAAAAAAAAACGCTTTTTGTCGCACTATTTGTATGAAACATTTAAACTTTTGCTGTTTCCGATTATTATTCATCTAGGCTCAGTGCATCAGTTATGGCTATAGTACCTCAAATTCATCATAGTTGAATTTCAACCTTTAATGATGAAAATCAATTTAAAAAAATTTGAACAACAGATCACGTTCACAAAAGATGGTTGCAATCATTCAAACTTCACAATTTGCTCAAACTATGATAGAAATAAATAATTTATCTTAACTTTTCGGCTTCCTCGCACCTTATTTCGCCATAGTGTACCAGTTATGGCTAATCCCATAAAGAATGTATGTAAATAGTGCGAAGTGGAACCCAAATTAGAAAAGTGTCCATAACTGGTACAGGGTTCCTATCATTATTGACACAGGCCGTAATAAATACTTAAAGTAGATTTGGCTCAGTTTCTATATTTTTCCTGTAAAGCTTGACAACTAATCCATCATTTGACATATCAATGACACTCGTCGGTCTTCTTCTTATTTTTGTAGAAATAGTTATCCTTAGGTAGTGCGATAACTGGTACAGGAACCCTTAGGTTGATTCCTTAACCGTGCAACAATTAGCGATCTACCCAAGAACCAACATTAGTAGAGGATTGACGTCAGCGTCACACGGGAGTTCAAAAATTTAACTATTTGTTTTAAGAATATCTTATACGAAAAACATATCAAATAGGTGTCTTTCTCTGAGATTAAGCATTCGTTACGAATAAATCCGACTTTCAACCACTTATCTTGGATTCCGTCCCTAAGTGCTTTGCCGAGGCAAGAAAAGTACTCGTTAGTCTTGTCTCGTCCTTTTTTGTTGATGCTTTTTACCACAAACATACACACACACACATGATCCCCGCAAGACTCTTGAAGTGATGACAAAAGGAGCGGAAGATGTGCCATCGGCCTAAATGCCATATAAATGGGGGGACGAGCGCCAATATGCCATCCACATTAGGCACAAAAAAGAACAGAATATGTTTTTCGTCCCGCTCAGAATGGGTAAAAGCCACAAACATATATTGCTGGTGGGCACAAGTGAGGTATTAAATGGTTTGCTTACTATACCACGTGCTCATTATTGGTTATGGGATCAATGCAGCTGGTGCGGTATGAAGCCCTCCGTCGTGTAAGTGGTCCATTCGGTTGGAAAAACATCAAACAAAAATTAGAGACAAGCAGTTATGAGGGATTTTTTTCTGTTTTTTTGCGAAATAAAGAACCGGCGAGGTACTTATGTTGTGATTCATGAAAGATACAAAAAATAAAGAAGATATAAAAATTGGGAATCTCGTGGAGACTCCTCCTGGAACTTCGTGGAGATATCCTCTTGGAATCTCGTAGAGATTCCGTCTTGGAATCTGGTGGAGATTCCCTCAAGGAATCTCGTGGAGATTCTCTCTTGGAATCTCGTGCAGATTCCCTCTTGGAATCTCGTGGAGATTACCTCCTGGAATCTCGTGGAGATTCCCTCTTGGAATTTCGTGGAGATTCCCTCTTGGAATCTTGTGGATATTCCCTCTTGGAATCTCGTGGAGATTCCCTCCTTGAATCTCGTGGAGATTCTATCCTTGAGTCTTGTGAAGATTCCCTCCTTAAATCTCGTGGAGATTCTTTCCTTGAATCTCGTAGAGATTCCCTCCTTGAATCTCGTGGAGATTTCTTCTGAAGTCTCGTGGAGATTACCGGAATTAGAATGACTAATTGTTGCAAAATGACAATAAGATTATTGCTATTGAAATACGACTGTATGGTTGACTCTCTCGATTAACGGCTACGCAGTCTTGGGATTTAAAAAACGAGTTGTTTTATTCACCCGACGTTTCGGGTGAATAAAACAACTCGTTTTTTAAATCCCAAGACTGCGTAGCCGTTAATCGAGAGAATGACAATAAGTGCTAAGGCAAATCGTGGAACACTAATTACACTAGTTTACAAAATAAAACGTTTTTTTTTAAGTAGAGCACTTTTTGAGTTTTACCTGAAAATTTAGTTTTACAGTATTTGAAAATATGAAAATTACTAAAACTTAAATACCTTGCGTTACAGTCAACCAATTTCTAATCTTTTAGCATGAAAAGATTTTTTTAGTTGTATTAACGACATTTTTACCACTAGGCTAGTTCATCTCGGGACCAACGCTTTACTTTCCTTCCGAAGAAAGAACTCTTTTGTGAGTTTGTTGGGAGAGGGATTCGATCCCAGGTCCTCGGCGTGGCAGCCACGTGCTTTAACCATAACACCAGGTCCGCTCCTCAAAAAGAAGAATACATACAATGTATCTCGATCATCTGAAAACAAATTTTGATGGAAGTTAAGATATTGATGAGTGTATGGAATGATCTCCTCAAATTTTGGCAAAATTTTCAAAAAAAAAATAACGATTTGTATTTTTAGGGTATGTAATCTCACGCTGCCTTATTGCCGACAAAAATAAGAAACAAAACAAAACGCGCTTCAATTCTTTGTTTTTCGAAGAATGAAAATAAAAATTCAATAAGAAAAAAACATTTGAAAAAAATCTTTCACAACGCATATTTGAAATATGTATAATACGTCACGCTAAAATTGGGAATTTTCCACCCCCATCACTGACTTACCCCCTTCGTACGGGAATTTCCAACCCTAGAACCGTATCGTACTTAATGGATGCCCCCTATGTCATGGAGTTACAGTAAAAATTGCAGCTCGATCGGAGCATTGGTTACGGGAAGGGAGCAACTTTACCGAAATACAGAACAAAAATGGATTTCAAATCGAAAAAAAAATCCGCTCTACTGTAATGTTTTTTTTTTGCTTCACGTTTTCGAACTCAAGGCACGATTTTACACTAAAAATGATCATCAGCTTACCGAGTTTTAAAATGCTGTAAACTAGTGTTATTCGTTACTCCTCCTTCCACGATTCCTAAAAATGGCATACACTGTGGTGCATAATTGATCGGACAAACGCCGATTTCCATACAAAATTGCCAAGTTTGATATTCTGTTTGCTTTGATGGATTGAGCTCAATTTTTGACAAGGAACAACTAATACGTGTACGAAGAACTAGGGTAAATGTACCAATAGTGGCGCTATTAGTAGCTCCTTGTAGTAAAATAATTCAATGAAATTGACAATATCACAAAATGAAAACGTTAATTGGTAGTTTGCTTGGAAAAATGTGAAAACCATTGTTAATTCCAGTTTTTGCTAATAAATCACTTGCACCAACTATAGGTACACGGTTCCTATTATGGAGGTAAAATTTAACTTTGGTTCCTATAGTGGCGCATCCCATTGAATTCTTATGGGACCCACCACTATAGGTGCAAAGGAGCAAAAAAATTAAGGAAAATAATTGTTTAAAATAGGTTTTTCGGCAAATCCTGAACACAAAACTGACTTAATGTTATTAATTAGGTATTATGCTGTAGTAGCCAGAGGTGTCAGCTTATGAGTTGTATATTTTGAGAGTTTGGACAATTTGAAAGTCTTATCATACCGTGTGCGATTATCATTATTTTAGCGTGCACGAATGAATGCTTGTGAACGTGCTCTCGAAACGCTAACGCTAACTTGACACCTTGCGTGCGAGATGTAACAGAAACGTCAATCATGCGTAAGCATGTGCTGGATGGAAATTTAGATGTACTTCAGTTTAGTGAACGTTGTTGTGACGGACGGACGTCCGTGTTGGGTTGTGGTAGAAGTAGTGGGAAAAAAATCGGCTGATGGCGGATCAGCCGAAAAAGAGAGCTCGGATACCACACGGGGTTGGTTACCCGATCTTCCCTAAGGTTGCTCATATTTTCCGGCCGGTACCGCGTGGAGGTAGGGATAGGAGTTGCTGGGCAGAGGCTAGTGGATCACAATGGGATCTCAATTGCGCAGCATACCCAGCCTTTACCGTGCCATGTTGAAATATATGACTCCATATTCTCTCAAAAAAAAATGTCTCTCAAAAACTGAAAAACATGCATTTCTGATTTTTTATCTGTAAAGCCAATTTTTGAGTTTTTTGATAAAAATATAAAACCAAGTACCCCTTTGATCCCGAGACCATGAAATCGTGAAAAAACTTATATATTTTCATATTTTTAACACAAAAACACAATTTAGGTCATTCGATGTATTTTCCCTGGAAACTAGAATAAATAGCTTTTAAACAAAAAACAAAAATCGGTCAACTGGTTCAAAAGTTATGATTTTTTGAAAATTTTTGTTTTGGATTTCTTTCGACCACTCTATCATAAAATTGGTTACCCTAATGACGAGATTTTAAATAAATACGGGTCTTATTATTTTCGATAAACTACAAACCCACCAAGTATCACGATATACGGAGACACACTACATGTATCTATTTTGTATGGAATCGCTGATTTAGTTTACTTTTAAGTTTTAATGCGGATTCTGTCGTGCTCGGTACAGCCTTTCAGCGTTTATGATTCATTCATCGTAATGCTGAATGCTGAATTACAAAAGGCTCAAAACGAAAAAAAAAATGGAAATTATTAAAAGCGAAAAAAAATATTAGTATAGTCCATGTACATATAATAATGTACATACACCACTAGAACAAACCTCCTTCTCAGCTTAGTTATTTTATAAGATGTAGTAGCCAGAGGTGTCAGCTTATGAGTTGTATATTTTGAGAGTTTGGACAATTTGAAAGTCTTATCATACCGTGTGCGATTATCATTATTTTAGCGTGCACGAATGAATGCTTGTGAACGTGCTCTCGAAACGCTAACGCTAACTTGACACCTTGCGTGCGAGATGTAACAGAAACGCCAATCATGCGTAAGCATGTGCTGGATGGAAATTTAGATGTACTTCAGTTTAGTGAACGTTGTTGTGACGGACGGACGTCCGTGTTGGGTTGTGGTAGAAGTAGTGGAAAAAAAAATCGGCTGATGGCGGATCAGCCGAAAAAGAGAGCTCGGATACCACAATGGCGCAGCTGGTGTGGAAACATTGCGCTCTCACGGGAAGGCTGTAACAATGGAATATTTAAGTTGGTTTGAATCATTGTGATTAGGAAGAGTAAATGAAATTAGATCGGAAAATTCCCCGGTAAGACTCCCTGCCTGAAAAGCAGTGGAGTAGGCCGGATGGTGAAAAATGGATCCTCCGGTAAGACTCCCTGCCTGAAAAGCAGTGGAGTAGGCCGGAAGGAGAAAAACGGATCCCCCGGTAAGACTCCCTGCCTGAACAACAGCAGAGTAGGCCGGAAGAAAAAAAAGGATCCCCCGGTAAGACTCCCGCCTGAAAAGCAGTGGAGTAGGCCGGAAGGTGAAAAACGGATCCTCCGGTAAGACTCCCTGCCTGAAAAGTAGTGGAGTAGGCCGGATGTTGAAAACGAATCCCCCGGTAAGACTCCCTGCCTGAACAGCAGCAGAGTAGGCCGGAACGTGGAATAACAGATTCCCCCGTAAGACTTCCTGCCAAAACGGCAATGGAGTAGACCGGGAGGTAAGATCACAGACAAACAGATAATGTGATGATGATCACAGACAAACAGATGATGTGATGATGATCACAGATAAACAGATGATGTGATGATGATCACAGACAAACAGACAATGTGATGCTGATCACAGACAAACAGACGATGTGATGATGATCACAGACAAACAGATAATGTGATGATGATCACAGACAAACAGACGATGTGATGATGATCACAGACAAACAGACAATGTGATGATGATCACAGACAAACAGACAATGTGATGATGATCACAGACAAACAGATGATGTGATGATGATCACAGACAAACAGATAATGTGATGTTAATCACATTCAAACAGACGATGTGATAATGATCACAGACAAACAGACGATGTGATGATGATCACAGACAAACAGACGATGTAATGATGATCACAGACAAACATATGATGTAATGATGATCACAGACAAACAGACAATGTGATGATGATCACAGACAAACAGATGATGTGATGATGATCAAACACAGACGATGTGATAATGATCACAGAGAAACAGATGATGTGATGATGATCACAGACAAACAGACGATGTGATGATGATCACAGACAGACAATGTGATGATGATCACAGACAAACAGATGATGTGATGATGATCACAGACAAACAGACGATGTGATGATGATCACAGACAAACAGACAATGTGATGATGATCACAGACAAACAGACAATGTGATGATGATCATGGACAAACAGGTGATGTGATGATGATCACAGACAAACAGACAATGTGATGATGATCACAGACAAACAGACGATGTGATGATGATCACAGACAAACAGACGATGTGATGATGATCACAGACAAACAGACGATGTGATGATGATCAAAGACAACCAGACAATGTGATGATGATCACAGACAAACAGACGATGTGATGATGATCACAGACAAACAGACGATGTGATGATGATCACAGACAAACAGATGATGTGATAATGATCACAGACAAACAGACGATGTGATGATGATCACAGACAAACAGACGATGTGATGATCACATACAAACAGACAATGTGATGATAATCACAGACAAACAGATGATGTGATGATGGTCACAGACAAACAGATAATGTGATGATGATCCCAGACAAACAGACAATGTGATGCTGTTCACAGACAAACAGACGATGTGATGATGATCACAGACAAACAGATGATGTGATGATGATCACAGACAAACAGACAATGTGATGATGATCACAGACAAACAGATGATTTGATAATGATCACAGACAAACAGATAATGTGATGTTGATCACATTCAAACAGACGATGTGATAATGATCACAGACAAACAGACGATGTGATGATGATCACAGACAAACAGACGATGTGATGATGATCACAGACAAACAGATGATGTGATAATGATCACAGACAAACAGACGATGTGATGATGATCACAGACAAACAGACGATGTGATGATGATCACATACAAACAGACAATGTGATGATGATCACAGACAAACAGATGATGTGATGATGATCACAGACAAACAGACAATGTGATGATGATCTTAGACAAACAGAGAATGTGATGATGATCACAGACAAACAGACGAAGTGATGATGATCACAGACAAACAGACGATGTGATGATGATCACAGACAAACAGACAATGTGATGATGATCACAGACAAACAGACGATGTGATGATGATCACAGACAAACAGACAATGTGATGATGATCACAGACAAACAGATAATGTGATGATGATCACAGTCAAACAGACGATGTGATAATGATCACAGACAAACAGACGATGTGATGATGATCACAGATAAACAGATGATGTGATGATGATCACAGACAAACAGACAATGTGATGATAATCACAGACAAACAGACGATGTGATGATGATCACAGACAAACAGATGATGTGATGATGATCACAGACAAACAGATAATGTGATGATGATCAAAAACAGACGATGGGATAATGATCACTTGATGATGATCACAGACAAACAGATGATGACGATGATCATGGACAAACAGATGATGTGATAATGATCACAGACAAACAGACGATGTGATGATGATCACAGACAAACAGACGATGTGATGATGATCACAGACAAACAATGTGATGATGATCACAGACAAACAGACAATGTGATGATGATCACAGACAAACAGACAATGTAATGATAATCACAGACAAACAGACGATGTGATGATGATCACAGACAAACAGACGATGTGATGATGATCACAAACAAACAGACGATGTGATGATGATCACAGACAAACAGATGATGTGATGATGATCACAGACAAACAGATAACCCAAGTAACACCTCGAAACATGTTGCAGTTGAAAAGTTGTTATATAAGTGTTTTTCGAAAACATCACTAGTTAAAACAAAGTTTTCACATGTTTTTAGAGAACATGTGCATCCAAAATAATGTTGCCAAAATGTTTTTTGAAAACAAACACAAAAATCAAGTGTCTCATCATCAAGCAATGGTTTTGTCACTCAAGTTTGTTGAACATGTTTTGTTAAAGTTATAATAACAACATGTATAACAACTTTCTCTTATACGCGGTTCTACTTTCTTGAATGGTTGTTTACATTCACTTGTGCGAGATAGATTCCGAGTTTGCCAACGAATCGCGACGAACTAAAAAGTTGATTAAATAGCTTCAGGTGTTTAACCAAAGAGGAAAGATTGCTGAATTTATTTTGGAGACCAAGCGGAATCGGACGGCTTTCGACGTGGATCCCTCCTGCCATTCCAATGGACGTATTATGCATGTGACACATCCCAAATTTCTCTCCCAACTCTATGTTTCTGATCCCACTCACTCCCCGAACTGCCAGTAGCCAGAACATCCACATAAAAACGGTGCCAGTTCCTGAATTTTCCGCTTCCGCATCGGAAGGCGGCACACTGCTGCAACGCAATATCTCTCCGTTTTTCTATTGCTGATGCACCGTGGCTGCGATTTGTCCACTGTTTCGATCCATCGGCAAAACTTCGTCCTTTGGAGTAATGTCGATCTTTATTCGTGCATTTAGCGTTTAAGTATTTAGCAACAATTAATGCTCAGACACAATCTTCGATGATTTTGTTTATTTGTTTTGGTTTTTTGACACTACACTTTGAAGTGCATACGTATCGAATGATGAAATGGAATAGAAAAAGATTTTAGTCATATTTTGGTTGCCAATACTTTTAGATAACAATAATATGTTGCAGAAGACAAATTTCTTGCGCTTTTTCGGTCATGCAAAAGTCACGGAACATGTTGTCGCATCTTTATTCCATGACTTGAACATGTTTTGGAGAAGTACTATTAGCTTTTCTATAACAAAGTGTGTTGCTTGGGAATGTGATGATGATCAAAAACAGACGATGGGATAATGATCAGGTGATGATGATCACAGACAAACAGATGATGACGATGATCATGGACAAACAGATGATGTGATAATGATCACAGACAAATAGATAATGTTATGATGATCACAGACAAACAGACGATGTTATGATGATCACAGACAAACAGACAATGTGATGATGATCACAGACAAACAGACAATGTGATGATGATCACAGACAAACAGATGATGTGATGATGATCACAGACAAACAGACAATGTGATGATGATCACAGACAAACAGACGATGTGATGATGGTCACAGACAAACAGACGATGTGATGATGATCACAGACAAACATGATGTGATGATGATCAAAAACATACGATGTGATAATGATCACGTGATGATAATCACATACAAACAGATGATGACGATGATCATGGACAAATGGATGATGTGATGATGATCACAGACAAATAGACGATGTGATGATGACCACAGACAAACAGATGATGTGATGATGATCACAGACAAACAGACGAGGTGATGATGATCACAGACAAACAGACGATGTGATGATGATGAGAATATTTTTTTTATTCAGGACAAGAGTGGAGAAGATGGCGGATGTAGTAGCCAGAGGTGTCAGCTTATGAGTTGTATATTTTGAGAGTTTGGACAATTTGAAAGTCTTATCATACCGTGTGCGATTATCATTATTTTAGCGTGCACGAATGAATGCTTGTGAACGTGCTCTCGAAACGCTAACGCTAACTTGACACCTTGCGTGCGAGATGTAACAGAAACGTCAATCATGCGTAAGCATGTGCTGGATGGAAATTTAGATGTACTTCAGTTTAGTGAACGTTGTTGTGACGGACGGACGTCCGTGTTGGGTTGTGGTAGAAGTAGTGGGAAAAAAAATCGGCTGATGGCGGATCAGCCGAAAAAGAGAGCTCGGATACCACATATGCATCTATTAAAAATGTCATTTGCAAGCTTTTTGGACGAAATAGTGCTAAATTGGCACTACTACTTTTACTCTCAGTGTTTTCGTTCACAGGCCTGGTCGTGACAAGGTGTTGAAAAATGTGCAAAAGTGATCGGGCAGCGGTACCCCTTTGATTTACACGCATGCCGCTGTCCGATCACTTTTGCACATTTTTCAACGCCTTGTCACGTCCAGGCCTATGAACGAAAACATTTTGTACTTCGTAAAAGTAAAATTCAGCATATTAGTAGTTCCGTGTCAAAAATTGAGCTCAATCCATCAAAGCTACAGAATCTCAAACTTGACTATTTTGTATGAAAATCGGCGTTTGTCCGATCAATTATGCACCACAATGAAGGTTGGCTTATTTCTGAGAGGCAAATGCTTTCGTAAATCAATACGCAGGTTTGTCCACAGGTAGGGTGGGGCGGGGCAAGATGGGTCACCTAAGGATGCATCACCATAACTTTGTAAATACAAATCGTATTGGTTTGTATTCGTCCGCTACTCTTCAATACACTAGTTAGCTATGCTAAAAGTCGATAAAAAGATCATTCAACACAAAATATGATGTTAAACAAGCAGTTTTAAAAAGTGATCGATTTTGCGCCGTGAAAAAAAGGCGGGGCAAGATGGGTTACCTTTTAGGTAATTCACATTTTCTCAACGAAAAACGACAAAATATAAGATTTGTTCCGCATTCATATATGCTCCATATCCATACTGAGTAAACAAGAGCTACTAGTAAACATTTTATAAATTTATTTGGAATATAAAAAACTTTACGATTTGAGTGGCCCTAGGCCCTACTTGAAAATCGATGTTTTCACTAAAAAAATATCATAATTTTATGTTATAATTTTGAGCGTTCATTCCGCTTGATTGAAGTCATTTATGAGATAGTCTTATAATAAAAAATAAATAACTTTTGAATGCTCCAAAAATACGATCAAAATTGAAGGTGACCCATCTTGCCCCGCGGCCGTTTATATGAAGATTATGATCGCATGTATCGCATAAGAAAAATGGCTAAAAACCATTTTATTTTTCATTTCCAATGAGAGTGAATATTTTTTCAATCAATGCCCCAAACTTTTGTATATTCATGCTGGTCATCTAACAAAATTATTAACATAATCAAAACATGAGTAATGCGCCCGAAAATGGCACTGACCCATCTTGCCCCGCGACCCATCTTGCCCCGCCCCACCCTACTTCAAGTTCACGTTGTTCTGTTCTATGCCTTCATAAACGAAGTGATCTTCTTTTTTCTCCTAAGAGCCGTCTGTTGACAGCTGTAGTACAGGGCCAGTGACTATATGATTATATGCCCTACATCGAAATCATCAAAGCAATGTGCTCCTGTGGCTGTGGTCAATCAAACTTATGCTCCAGCTAACATGACAATTTCAAGATTGCTGAAAATATGATTTATGGGGAAATATTGTTAAGCATTTCAACAAATTTTGCTAAAATTAATCTACTTGCTCAAGAGATCTTGGCCTAAAGCTATTAACTACTACGAAGATTGTATCATGATTTTTTTTAAGACACGGACACCACCGTCTTCAGCCAGAGGCTGTACGGACTGAACAAAACTTAATTTTCAACCATTTCTTTAGGTTGTTCTAACCTCTCTGATTCATTGTCACTGTAGGCGGTATCTTAACATCACTTCTTCTTTTTAGGACAAAGGCAGCTTTTCTGCGCAAAAGGCAGTGTTTTATGCGCACTTCCACTGTTGTTAACTGACAGCTTCCACTGCCACTGACAATTTTACATGTGTACATATCGTCCCCTTAATGCTAGAGCTAGATAACTCGAAATTTGACGTTTTTGAGTTGAATATACCATTATATCGAGCTTTTTGAGCTCTATAATATATCCAAAGACCAATGAAATACGATTATAAACGACGAAAATATTCACCATTTTCAAAACTAGGTAGGGTATATGTACCATGCCTTGGCCTAATTTGCAAGCCGCCTTGACGATTTCGACCATAATTCATGCATTAACAGCATTAGAAATAATATGTTGACCCTATTACGCACTCTTAAGGCAATCCATATTTCATCAATTGGAAGTAAACTAACGTAAACACTCAAGAATTCACTTTATTAAGTTGAAAAGATTCGATGCGATGGTATGCAACGTTGGTCTATGGTACACAAATGGGCCTTTTAGAGGATACAACGTTGGCCTATTGCTTTCCATGCACAAGAAACAATTATTATCTCATTTTTTTCAATATTTCTGCTGAAGTATTATCTCTGTTTATTCACCAATCTTACTTTTTAATAACATTTTCGGAACCAAATTTTCAAAAAACTATAAATAAATCACTTAAACCAAAGTTCTTTCTTAATTTAGTAACGAAAACAATGCAACCCTATTATTGGGTTATATTTTTACAGTCACCGCATACAAAATCTTTCTTCCTTTTCGTTTTTTCTGGTTCTTACGCAAGCAATGTTGTTGACGTCACTTTACTGATGGGCCAAGATTTGGGTACATAGTGAAAAAAATGTCCTCAATATTCGGCCCACATTTATTTTGTAAAATAGTTATTATTTGTTGAAAACAAATATACAAGTTCAAAATAGCGTCTCTGACCGTCGCATTAAATGTTCATTTATTGGAAAGTTAATTCGAAATGTTCCAGAATCATGCTATTTATGATCATGTGTATAGACTACCCACTAAGCCGATGAAGCATGGCATCTACAAAAGCTAAACAAAATGACATTTTCTATCAATTTTAATGCTCCAAAGAGCTAAAAATGAAACGCAATGTTACAGTTGTTTGGCGCAAAGCTTTTCCGATCTCCAGTTATGCGTGTTTGTTTGAGTTTTTGGTTTACGTTAAGATAGGCCGAACGAGGGGACTATGCCAACGAAGCATCCCGATACCCTATCTTAGTGTAGAATACAAGAACTGAGTAACTACACACTTCCAAAAAATCGTGTAATTTTGTGTCATTTAACTCCGACATATTACAGCGAGCAAAATGACACAATTTTAAGATCAACTTTATTTTTACACGATGCAATGTTTGTTTAACAAATTGTGAATTTACTCCTTTATATATAAGGCAACATAACCTGAAATCAACACAAGGCAATCCCCCTCGTTTTTCGGATGTTTCTGATGCATTGAACACTCCATACATAACTTTCCACAAGCCACAATTATTTAAAACGAAATATATTATTCAATTCACATAACATACAATATTTTACACAATTGAAATCATTTTTAACGCAGGAGGAAATCCAGAAGTCTGCATCCATCGTAAGGTTGATGGCTGCATTCGATGCTGCTGGATTCACTACTCGACTCCACAAATTGGTTGCTATCACAGGTACTGCAAAAGGATTATGTGAACCAGAAAATAAAATTAAACACTCTTTTTCTGTGCATCAATAATAACCTTTACTATTTACTTACTTGACAATAAAAAAAATACTGCCTTTGATGTTCTCGAAAATTTCTCTTCTGAATCCAACTTTGTTTTGTTTTGGTTCGTTCAGTTTTGACGTTTCGAGCGGCTCAATCATCGATCGTGTAATTTTGTGTCATTTAAAATTTAAACCCAAGTCACACGACAAAAAACTGTTAGTTTTTCAGTGAAAAAGCGTTCAATGTGCTGGTTTTCATGCTTACATCCATAAAGATTGAAATATGAATCACTTTTCAATTTAAGTCATTGCAATTTAAGTCAAATCATGCGATTGCGTCAGCATTAAAATTGAGAATTTCTTAGTGCGTAGGTAACTAAGAAAATCATATCTTTTTCCAACCACACAGGTTAAAAGCTATCGGATGCTTGGACGTAGAAATGTTACTAGTCATTCTGTTGTTAGTAGATTGGAAATCTACTAAATACTGCTTTTCATTCTAGGCCTAAAATATTTTACTTGTATTGATTTAGCTAAAAATTGTGATTGTTCGTAGACGATTATTTTATAAACATTTTGAGGTGTCATGTGGTGATATAGCAGGCATCCTAGAAAATTCAGTAAGTACACGTCAATTTCAATATGTGAACCCTTTTAAATTTGCATACTGCAACAAGAAAACTGAAAAGAATGATATTTATAGTGGTAAAAACTAGGTACAACTTTTTTCACAGCCATCGGATCACTTCGCGGTCTTCGACTAAGTTGTCTGGCATATAGTCACCTACAATAATACCAAAGAGTTTGATTATTGAACGCTTACAGCGCCACCTAGCGACAAAATTCGAAAACTTAAAATTTCTGCATACATTTGGCCAAGTTTTCCCATACAAACTTCAAGCGTTCTGAGCACCCCCTTAGACTCAACCGATTTTGCTCAAATTTTGAACGTAGCTTCTGGGAGTCCAAAACAACTGATTTAGGAGATAAGACTTGGTTTTTTTTTCGAAATTTTTGTTTTTCATGTAAGTGTGGGCCACCCTTATGGTTATGCTGAACACCCACGCCTTTACAGCTGTGACTCTATGGGCCCATCTTAACATCGCATTTACACAATAGATGGCACACCCTCTACTTTCATTCGATAATTGACAACAAATAGTTACAAGTCAGTTACAAGGTCAATGCATAATATTATCGTTTTACCTCACTCTAGTTCACGCCTATTGCGAAAGTCGTCAATGTCACTGGCAAAATCGGTGTCTCCAGCACTGCTTCTATTGACAGAATAATTAGATCTCATGGCAGTTGTTTGTTCGCAAGCCTATCGAAACAGCATCTACATGGTACCTTCCGAAATCGTATTCATGGGATTTCAGGTAAAGAAGGTAAACCTATTTCTTGTCGAACAGTCAGCAAACGAAAAAAAAAGTCAGCCACATTAACATGTAAATTGATATGCTCTTGCCCCAAATGACGGTATCTGCGACGAAATTACATTTTCCTGCCAGCATCCACACTGGTGGGTACCTTTCTTCGGCGCAAAGGTTTGCTCTGCCGTAGACGTAGGCCCAAATCCGGTTGATACGATACTCATGGAAACGATGATCGTTATCATTGTCCCGGAAAAATTCTTGTTAATGTCAACGCCAGCCCCTCAGTTGGGCGAAACGGATTTCCTTTGATTTTGAAACCACCGTCGAGCCACCGCATGTTACTGAAGTGGGAAGCCACAGCTTAGGGCAACATGTAACATCCCGTGCTACTTGTGGCATAAAACTTGTCGTCTTTCAGTGCGACTGCAGGGACGCCAACCATGAGTGTATAGTAGTAGATCGGAATGGAACCAGTTGGTCTGGCATGGCTGAAGAGAAAGAGAGGAAACGCAAATTTTCGCCAGTTGAGTGATTATTACGCCAATGTTATTCTGCCACAAGAGGAAGTTGATAACTTAAGAGGATTCACCGCTGCCAGGCTGCGCCTCTAAGCACAGCCGAACAAGACGGTTGAACCACGGGACGACTCTGCCAGTGCACAGTTCAATGGAAGTGAAACAAACCGAGACTGCGTGACGAAGGTAAATGCTAATTTGAATTATTGGCTCTGATTGATGTAATCAGCTGGAAACAAATGATTGATTCGAAAGGTGATTTTTAAGTTGAAGGTTTCATGACGGATCAAAGGCTTTCAGTTTTGGTAATATTACAAAGTATATATTTGAAACTTTTATATTCCATTTTATTGTAATACACTGAAACCCCCTTCATTTAGGAAATAAGTCAGAACTGCCTAAATAGATTTTTTCTCAGAATAGATTCATTAGTAAAGGTTGCAAGGTTGAAAAGAAGGTCAAGGAGGGTGGCTTTAGGACATTTGGTCAAACGACATTTGGTCGAATGACGTTTGGTCGAAAAGACATTTGGTCGAATGGACATTTGGTCGAAACTCATTATGTGGAAGAAGAAGCATATGACATTTAGTCGAATGGACAATTCGTCGAATGGACATCTGGTCGAAAGGTACTAACTGATGAAAAGAGATTTGAGTGAAAAATAGTATAGATTACAGTATCATAATTTACATGTTACATACTGAACTTATTTGGTTGAAAGTACGTTTGGTCGTATAGCAATTTAGTCGTATCTTCTAATATTAAACATTAAATAGCAAATATTTTAGTGCAGTGTAGTTTTCGTTGGCATTGTTGAAGTAGTTGTTTTTCCATCGAAGATTTCTCCTTATTTTTAATATCAACTCTTCTTTCAAGTTTTATCATTTCATTGCGTTTTTGTGTAGAACCTACTGGCTTTTCCATCAAAGATTTCTCCATCCTTTCAACATATCCTGTTCTTTCAAGTTTGTTATTTGTACTGAGAGTGGACATTATGGTGTTATTTTTTTTATCAATGATTTTTCCATCTTTTAAACATAGGCTGTTCTTTCAAGTTTCGTATTTCTACTGTGTTTGAATGTCTTTTTATCGTGTATTTTTCCTTCTTTGAAACATAGGCTATTATTTTACGTTTAATCACTTCATTGCCGTTTCCTGTACCAACTTCTGAATGTTTTAGAAGAAATTTCTCCTTTTAAACACAAGCTGCTCTTTCGCTTGGTATTTAAATCTTATAGCTGCAGCCTTTTCCATCAGAGATTTTTCCTTCTTTCAAACATAGGCTGTTCTTTAACGCAGTGCTGCATTTGAACTGAAAGCTAACCAAGATGAATATTATTTTTCACTCAAATCTCTTTTCATCAGTTAGTGCCTTTCGACCAGATGTCCATTCGACGAATCGTCCATTCGAATAAATGTCATATGCTTCTTCTTCCACAAAATGAGTTTCGACCAAATGTCCATTCGACCAAATGTCCGTTCGACCAAATGCACTTTCGATCAAATGTCATTCGACCAAACGTCATTCGACCAAATGTCTTTCGACAAAATGTCATAGATCCCTCATTTGCGTTTCAATGCGTTTCACATTGGCGTAACTAGAGGGGGCCCTGGGGGGCCAGGCCCCCCAGAAATTTTTCATGACTTTATAAATGGAAATTAGAAAAAATCTGAAAACCACTGTCGTGGTGACAAACATAGATCTATAATAGACATTTATATGGCATAATATGTGCTCAAATTGACAGTTATTGGAAACTATTCTCAACTTGTCACTCTTCACAAGATCATTGTTCAAAATGGTCTATGTAATTAGTTAGTTTTGATTTCCAAACATTATATAACCAGAATTATATAAATAGCAATGCATTGTAAGTCTTCTTTTTTGAATCGCTGAAAAATTAAATCTAAATGATAATTTCCAGGAATTCTTTAATGAGTATCTTTAAGAATCTTTGAATTTTCTAGCAGCATTACTGCAAAATATGGTTAAGTGCTTCTTTGTGGAACTCAAGTATCATGTGGGAAAAAATCTGGTTGAATTTGCAATGGAATTCCTAGTGAGAATAGATGCTACATAATAAGAAATGATCCATGTAGCTCAAACGTAAACGCGAGTGTATTCTTTAAAACCATGCTGGAGGTGATTTCTAATCGGTCACTAATATATTTTATTTCGTGGGCCAGGGGTATTAGTGCGTCTATCAAACAATGCACACATTCAAAAGGCCATTGATGAAATTTTAATATATTTAAAAGCTTTTGCTGCAAGTGGTAATTTTGGAGGTATTCATGATTGGATTCCTTAAAGATTTCTCGGAGATAATTGTGAAAGAATTCCTGGATGACTACTTGGAAAATTTCTTGGCATCTGTGTCCCTCTAAAATTATCTAAAAGAATTCCAATACAAATCGCTGGAGGAATTCCTCTAGAAATCCTTCAAATTATTCAAAAAATCTACAAGTAATTCTGAAAAAACCCCTGGAGTGAATCCGTGATAAAGATTATGAACGGATTACTGAAATTTTTGAACTTATCGCTGAATGAATTTTTGTCAAAATCCAGAGAGAAATTTCGGAAGAAATCATTACAGGAATTCTCGGAGCAAAACCTGCAGGAATCCCTGGAGAAATTTCTGAAAGTATACCTGGAGGAATTCCTGGATGAATTCCTGGAGGAATCCAAAGAGCAATTATGCGAGAATTTCAGGAAAAAAAAATCTGAAGAATCAGCATCAGAAATCCCTGTAGAAATTACTAGAAAAAATTTAGATGAATCCTTGGAGGAATTTCTAAACGTATTCCTGGAGGAATCTCTGGAGGAATTCTTCGAGAAATTACTGGAGCAATTCCTAGATGTATTTCTGGAGGAAATCCTGGACAACCTTCTGGACAAATTCCATGCGGAATCCCTGAAGAAGTTCCTGGACTAATGCCTGGAGCATTAGGGGATTTTTGTTATTATCGTACAAATTGGTACGAAATCCTGGAGAATTTTCTGGACAAATTCCTGGCGGAATCCCTGGAGAAGTTAATGGAGAAATTTCTGAAGGAGGCATCCCTGGAGAAGTTCCTGGAGTAATGCCTGGAGCATTAGAGAAATTTCTGATGAAATTCCAAGATGAATTTCTAAAAGAATTCCCAGAGGAATTTCTGGATGAATTCCAGGACGAATTTTATGAGGAATTCTTGGAGGAATTTCTGGAAGAATTATTGGAGGAATTTCAAGGAGAATCCTTAGAAGAATCCCTGAAGGAATTTCTGATATATTCCTGGAGTAATTTCTGATATATTGCTGGAGGACTTCCTGGTGGAATTTCTGGAGGAATCCGTTAAATAATTCCTGGACGGATTTCTAGAGGAATCTCTA
>NW_026917048.1:25946-43946 GCF_035046485.1 Aedes albopictus
CTGAAGGAACATTTTAGGTTTCTTTTTTGCACAATATTGAAATTAAATAACAAACAGATTGTAGAAAAAAAAAAATGATAAAAATGTTCTACTCCAGAAGTTTAAATTTAAGACTCACCAAAAAACTGTTAAATAAGAAAAAAAGAGGGAAATCCTGTAAATAGATAAAAATGAATAAAATAAAATTAGCATGGGTCAAACTTAATCAATAATACCAACCATATCTCATGTTTCATACATGTCTAGTATCATCTTTCAGACATATTTCATGTCATCTTTCAGACATATCCAGTGTCATCTTTCAGACACATCTCACGCTATCTTTTGGGCACATCTCACGTCATCTTTCAGACATATCTAGTGTCATCTATCAGACACATCTCACGCCACCTTTTAGATGTATCTAGATCTTTCAGACATATTTCATGTGATCTTTAAGACGTATCTGGTTTTATCTTTCAGACATATTTCATGTCATCTTTCAGAACATCTAATGCCATCTTTCAAACATCTCTAGTGTTATCTTTCAGACACGTCTCATGCCATCTTTCAGACATATCTAGTGTCATCTTTCAGACACATCTAATGCCATCTTTCAAAACATATCTAGTTTCATCTTTCAGACACGTCTCATGCCATCTTTCAGACATCTCTAGTGTCATCTTTCAGACACGTCTCATGCCATCTTTCAGACATATCCAGGGTCATCTTTCAGACACGTCTCATGCCATCTTTCAGACATCTCTAGTGTCATCCTTCAGACACATCTAATGCCATCTATCAAACATCTCTAGTGTCATCTTTCAGACACGTCTCATGCTATTTTTCAGACATATCTAGTGGCATCTATCAGACACATCTGATGCCATCTTTCAAACATCTCGAGTGTCATCTTTCAGACACGTCGCATGCCATCTTTCAGACATATCTAGTGCCATCTTTCAGACACATCTCATGTCATCTTTCAGACATAGTTCATGCCATCTTTCAGACATATCTAGTGCCATCTTTCAGACACGTCTCATGCCATCTTTCAGGCATATCTAGTGTCATCTTTCAGACATGTCTCATGCCATCTTTCAGACATATCTAGTGTCATCTTTCAGACACATCTAATGCCATCTTTCAGACATATCTAGTGCCATCTTTCAGACACATCTAATGCCATCTTTCAGACATATCTAGTGCCATCTTTCAGACACATCTAATGCCATCTTTCAGACATATCAAGTGCCATCTTTTAGACACATCTAATGCCATCTTTCAGACATCTCTAGTGTCATCTTCCAGACACGTCTCATGCCATCTTTCAGACATATCTAGTGCCATCTTTCAGACACATCTCATGTCATCTTTCAGACATAGTTCATGCCATCTTTCAGACATATCTAGTGCTATCTTTCAGACACGTCTCATGCCATCTTTCAGACATATCTAGTGTCATCTTTCAGACACATATAATGCCATCTTTCAGACATATCTAATGCCATCTTTCAGACACATCTAATGCCATCATTCAGACGTATCTAGTGCCATCTTTCAGACACATGTAATGCCATCTTTCAGACATCTCTAGTGTCATTTTCCAGACACATCTCATGCCATCTTTCAGACATATCAAAATTCAAAACTCTCTTGGATTGAGATTTTCAAGCTCAATATTTCCAACAAAGTATCAAAACCAGAAAGAAATCCGATTCATCATTCAGTATTCTTTGCTACAGATTCATCCATTCAAAATCTCCGATCTCAAAACTCTCTTGGATTGAGGTTTTCAAGCTCAATATTTCCAACAAAGCATCAAAACCAGAAAGATATTCGATTCATAATTCAGTATTCTTTGCCACAGGTTCATCCATTCAAAATCTCCGATCTCAAAACTCTCTTGGATTGAGGTTTTTAAGCTCAATATTTCCAACAAAGCATCAAAACCAGAAAGATATCCAATTCATCATTCAGTATTCTTTGCCACAGATTCATGCATTCAAAATCTCCGATCTCAAAACTCGCTTGGATTGAGGTTTTCAAGCTCAATATTTCTAACAAAGCATCAAAACCAGAAAGAAATCCGATTCATCATTCAGTATTCTTTGCCACAGATTCATGCATTCAAAATCTCCGATCTCAAAACTCTCTTGGATTGAGGTTTTCAAGCTCAATATTTCCAACAAAGCATCAAAAGCAGAAAATATTCCGATTCATCATTCAGTATTCTTTGCCACAGATTCATGCATTCAAAATCTCCGATCTCAAAACTCGCTTGCATTGAGGTTTTCAAGCTCAATATTTCCAACAAAGCATCAAAACCAGAAAATATTCCGATTCATCAATCAGTATTCTTTGCCACAGATTCATGCATTCAAATCTCCGATCTCACAACTCTCTTGGATTGAGGTTTTCAAGCTCAATATTTCCAACAAAGCATCAAAACCAGAAAGAAATCCGATTCATCATTCAGTATTCTTTGCCACAGATTCATGCATTCAAAATCTCCGATCTCAAAACTCTCTTGGATTGAGGTTTTCAAGCTCAATATTTCCAACAAAGCATCAAAACCAGAAAGAATTCCGATTCATCAATCAGTATTCTTTGCCACAGATTCATGCATTCAAAATCTCCGATCTCAAAACTCTCTTGGATTGAGGTTTTCAAGCTCAATATTTCCAACAAAGCATCAAAACCAGAAAGAAATCCGATTCATCATTCAGTATTCTTTGCCACAGATTCATGCATTCAAAATCTCCGATCTCAAAACTCTCTTGGGTTGAGGTTTTCAAGCTCAATATTTCCAACAAAGCATCAAAACCAGAAAAAAATCCGATTCATCGTTCAGTATTCTTTGTCACAGATTCATGCATTCAAAATCTTCGATCTCAAAACTCTCTTGGATTGAGGTTTTCAAGCTCAATATTTCCAACAAAGCATCAAAACCAGAAAGAATTCCGATTCATCAATCAGTATTCTTTGCCACAGATTCATCCATTCAAAATCTCCGATCTCAAAACTCTCTTGGATTGAGGTTTTCAAGCTCAATATTTCCAACAAAGCATCAAAACCAGAAAGAATTCCGATTCATCAATCAGTATTCTTTGCCACAGATTCATGCATTCAAAATCTCCGATCTCAAAACTCTCTTGGATTGAGGTTTTCAAGCTCAATATTTCCAACAAAGCATCAAAACCAGAAAGAAATCCGATTCATCATTCAGTATTCTTTGCCACAGATTCATGCATTCAAAATCTCCGATCTCAAAACTCTCTTGGGTTGAGGTTTTCAAGCTCAATATTTCCAACAAAGCATCAAAACCAGAAAAAAATCCGATTCATCGTTCAGTATTCTTTGTCACAGATTCATGCATTCAAAATCTTCGATCTCAAAACTCTCTTGGATTGAGGTTTTCAAGCTCAATATTTCCAACAAAGCATCAAAACCAGAAAGAATTCCGATTCATCAATCAGTATTCTTTGCCACAGATTCATCCATTCAAAATCTCCGATCTCAAAACTCTCTTGGATTGAGGTTTTCAAGCTCAATATTTCCAACAAAGCATCAAAACCAGAAAGAAATCCGATTCATCAATCAGTATTCTTTGCCACAGATTCATGCATTCAAAATCTCCGATCTCAAAACTCTCTTGGATTGAGGTTTTCAAGCTCAATATTTCCAACAAAGCATCAAAAGCAGAAAATATTCCGATTCATCATTCAGTATTCTTTGCCACAGATTCATGCATTCAAATCTCCGATCTCAAAACTCTCTTGGATTGAGGTTTTCAAGCTCAATATTTCCAACAAAGCATCAAAACCAGAAAGAAATCCGATTCATCATTCAGTATTCTTTGCCACAGATTCATGCATTCAAAATCTCCGATCTCAAAACTCTCTTGGGTTGAAGTTTTCAAGCTCAATATTTCCAACAAAGCATCAAAACCAGAAAAAAATCCGATTCATCGTTCAGTATTCTTTGCCACAGATTCATGCATTCAAAATCTCCGATCTCAAAACTCTCTTGGATTGAGGTTTTCAAGCTCAATATTTCCAACAAAGCATCAAAAGCAGAAAATATTCCGATTCATCATTCAGTATTCTTTGCCACAGATTCATGCATTCAAAATCTCCGATCTCAAAACTCGCTTGCATTGAGGTTTTCAAGCTCAATATTTCCAACAAAGCATCAAAACCAGAAAGAATTCCGATTCATCAATCAGTATTCTTTGCCACAGATTCATCCATTCAAAATCTCCGATCTCAAAACTCTCTTGGATTGAGGTTTTCAAGCTCAATATTTCCAACAAAGCATCAAAACCAGAAAGAAATCCGATTCATCATTCAGTATTCTTTGCCACAGATTCATGCATTCAAAATCTCCGATCTCAAAACTCTCTTGGATTGAGGTTTTCAAGCTCAATATTTCCAACAAAGCATCAAAACCAGAAAGAATTCCGATTCATCAATCAGTATTCTTTGCCACAGATTCATGCATTCAAAATCTCCGATCTCAAAACTCTCTTGGATTGAGGTTTTCAAGCTCAATATTTCCAACAAAGCATCAAAACCAGAAAGAATTCCGATTCATCAATCAGTATTCTTTGCCACAGATTCATGCATTCAAAATCTCCGATCTCAAAACTCTCTTGGATTGAGGTTTTCAAGCTCAATATTTCCAACAAAGCATCAAAACCAGAAAGAAATCCGATTCATCAATCAGTATTCTTTGCCACAGATTCATGCATTCAAAATCTCCGATCTCAAAACTCTCTTGGATTGAGGTTTTCAAGCTCAATATTTCCAACAAAGCATCAAAAGCAGAAAATATTCCGATTCATCATTCAGTATTCTTTGCCACAGATTCATGCATTCAAATCTCCGATCTCAAAACTCTCTTGGATTGAGGTTTTCAAGCTCAATATTTCCAACAAAGCATCAAAACCAGAAAGAAATCCGATTCATCATTCAGTATTCTTTGCCACAGATTCATGCATTCAAAATCTCCGATCTCAAAACTCTCTTGGGTTGAAGTTTTCAAGCTCAATATTTCCAACAAAGCATCAAAACCAGAAAAAAATCCGATTCATCGTTCAGTATTCTTTGCCACAGATTCATGCATTCAAAATCTCCGATCTCAAAACTCTCTTGGATTGAGGTTTTCAAGCTCAATATTTCCAACAAAGCATCAAAAGCAGAAAATATTCCGATTCATCATTCAGTATTCTTTGCCACAGATTCATGCATTCAAAATCTCCGATCTCAAAACTCGCTTGCATTGAGGTTTTCAAGCTCAATATTTCCAACAAAGCATCAAAACCAGAAAGAATTCCGATTCATCAATCAGTATTCTTTGCCACAGATTCATCCATTCAAAATCTCCGATCTCAAAACTCTCTTGGATTGAGGTTTTCAAGCTCAATATTTCCAACAAAGCATCAAAACCAGAAAGAAATCCGATTCATCATTCAGTATTCTTTGCCACAGATTCATGCATTCAAAATCTCCGATCTCAAAACTCTCTTGGATTGAGGTTTTCAAGCTCAATATTTCCAACAAAGCATCAAAACCAGAAAGAATTCCGATTCATCAATCAGTATTCTTTGCCACAGATTCATGCATTCAAAATCTCCGATCTCAAAACTCTCTTGGATTGAGGTTTTCAAGCTCAATATTTCCAACAAAGCATCAAAACCAGAAAGAATTCCGATTCATCAATCAGTATTCTTTGCCACAGATTCATCCATTCAAAATCTCCGATCTCAAAACTCTCTTGGATTGAGGTTTTCAAGCTCAATATTTCCAACAAAGCATCAAAACCAGAAAGAATTCCGATTCATCAATCAGTATTCTTTGCCACAGATTCATGCATTCAAAATCTCCGATCTCAAAACTCTCTTGGATTGAGGTTTTCAAGCTCAATATTTCCAACAAAGCATCAAAACCAGAAAGAAATCCGATTCATCATTCAGTATTCTTTGCCACAGATTCATGCATTCAAAATCTCCGATCTCAAAACTCTCTTGGGTTGAGGTTTTCAAGCTCAATATTTCCAACAAAGCATCAAAACCAGAAAAAAATCCGATTCATCAATCAGTATTCTTTGCCACAGATTCATCCATTCAAAATCTCCGATCTCAAAACTCTCTTGGATTGAGGTTTTCAAGCTCAATATTTCCAACAAAGCATCAAAACCAGAAAGAAATCCGATTCATCAATCAGTATTCTTTGTCACAGATTCATGCATTCAAAATCTTCGATCTCAAAACTCTCTTGGATTGAGGTTTTCAAGCTCAATATTTCCAACAAAGCATCAAAACCAGAAAGAATTCCGATTCATCAATCAGTATTCTTTGCCACAGATTCATCCATTCAAAATCTCCGATCTCAAAACTCTCTTGGATTGAGGTTTTCAAGCTCAATATTTCCAACAAAGCATCAAAACCAGAAAGAATTCCGATTCATCATTCAGTATTCTTTGCCACAGATTCATCCATTCAAAATCTCCGATCTCAAAACTCTCTTGGATTGAGGTTTTCAAGCTCAATATTTCCAACAAAGCATCAAAACCAGAAAAAAATCCGATTCATCGTTCAGTATTCTTTGCCACAGATTCATTCATTCAAAATCTCCGATCTCAAAACTCTCTTGGATTGAGGTTTTCAAGCTCAATATTTCCAACAAAGCATCAAAACCAGAAAAAAATCCGATTCATCGTTCAGTATTCTTTGCCACAGATTCATTCATTCAAAATCTCCGATCTCAAAACTCTCTTGGATTGAGGTTTTCAAGCTCAATATTTCCAACAAAGCATCAAAACCAGAAAGAATTCCGATTCATCATTCAGTATTCTTTGCCACAGATTCATCCATTCAAAATCTCCGATCTCAAAACTCTCTTGGATTGAGGTTTTCAAGCTCAATATTTCCAACAAAGCATCAAAACCAGAAAGAATTCCGATTCATCATTCAGTATTCTTTGCCACAGATTCATCCATTCAAAATCTCCGATCTCAAAACTCTCTTGGATTGAGGTTTTCAAGCTCAATATTTCCAACAAAGCATCAAAACCAGAAAAAAATCCGATTCATCGTTCAGTATTCTTTGCCACAGATTCATTCATTCAAAATCTCCGATCTCAAAACTCTCTTGGATTGAGGTTTTCAAGCTCAATATTTCCAACAAAGCATCAAAACCAGAAAGAATTCCGATTCATCAATCAGTATTCTTTGCCACAGATTCATCCATTCAAAATCTCCGATCTCAAAACTCTCTTGGATTGAGGTTTTCAAGCTCAATATTTCCAACAAAGCATCAAAACCAGAAAGAAATCCGATTCATCAATCAGTATTCTTTGCCACAGATTCATCCATTCAAAATCTCCGATCTCAAAACTCTCTTGGATTGAGGTTTTCAAGCTCAATATTTCCAACAAAGCATCAAAACCAGAGAGAAATCCGATTCATCATTCAGTATTCTTTGCCACAGATTCATGCATTCAAAATCTCCGATCTCAAAACTCTCTTGGATTGAGGTTTTCAAGCTCAATATTTCCAACAAAGCATCAAAACCAGAAAGAAATCCGATTCATCATTCAGTATTCTTTGCCACAGATTCATCCATTCAAAATCTCCGATCTCAAAACTCTCTTGGATTGAGGTTTTCAAGCTCAATATTTCCAACAAAGCATCAAAACCAGAAAGAAATCCGATTCATCATTCCGTATTCTTTGCCACAGATTCATCCATTCAAAATCTCCGATCTCAAAACTCTCTTGGATTGAGGTTTTCAAGCTCAATATTTCCAACAAAGCATCAAAACCAGAAAAAAATCCGATTCATCGTTCAGTATTCTTTGCCACAGATTCATTCATTCAAAATCTCCGATCTCAAAACTCTCTTGGATTGAGGTTTTCAAGCTCAATATTTCCAACAAAGCATCAAAAGCAGAAAATATTCCGATTCATCATTCAGTATTCTTTGCCACAGATTCATGCATTCAAATCTCCGATCTCAAAACTCTCTTGGATTGAGGTTTTCAAGCTCAATATTTCCAACAAAGCATCAAAACCAGAAAGAAATCCGATTCATCATTCAGTATTCTTTGCCACAGATTCATGTATTCAAAATCTCCGATCTCAAAACTCTCTTGGGTTGAAGTTTTCAAGCTCAATATTTCCAACAAAGCATCAAAACCAGAAAAAAATCCGATTCATCGTTCAGTATTCTTTGCCACAGATTCATGCATTCAAAATCTCCGATCTCAAAACTCTCTTGGATTGAGGTTTTCAAGCTCAATATTTCCAACAAAGCATCAAAACCAGAAAGAATTCCGATTCATCAATCAGTATTCTTTGCCACAGATTCATCCATTCAAAATCTCCGATCTCAAAACTCTCTTGGATTGAGGTTTTCAAGCTCAATATTTCCAACAAAGCATCAAAACCAGAAAGAAATCCGATTCATCATTCAGTATTCTTTGCCACAGATTCATGCATTCAAAATCTCCGATCTCAAAACTCTCTTGGATTGAGGTTTTCAAGCTCAATATTTCCAACAAAGCATCAAAACCAGAAAAAAATCCGATTCATCGTTCAGTATTCTTTGCCACAGATTCATGCATTCAAAATCTCCGATCTCAAAACTCTCTTGGATTGAGGTTTTCAAGCTCAATATTTCCAACAAAGCATCAAAACCAGAAAAAAATCCGATTCATCATTCAGTATTCTTTGCCACAGATTCATGCATTCAAAATCTCCGATCTCAAAACTCTCTTGGATTGAGGTTTTCAAGCTCAATATTTCCAACAAAGCATCAAAACCAGAAAAAAATCCGATTCATCGTTCAGTATTCTTTGCCACAGATTCATGCATTCAAAATCTCCGATCTCAAAACTCTCTTGGATTGAGGTTTTCAAGCTCAATATTTCCAACAAAGCATCAAAACCAGAAAAAAATCCGATTCATCGTTCAGTATTCTTTGCCACAGATTCATGCATTCAAAATCTCCGATCTCAAAACTCTCTTGGATTGAGGTTTTCAAGCTCAATATTTCCAACAAAGCATCAAAACCAGAAAAAAATCCGATTCATCGTTCAGTATTCTTTGCCACAGATTCATGCATTCAAAATCTCCGATCTCAAAACTCTCTTGGATTGAGGTTTTCAAGCTCAATATTTCCAACAAAGCATCAAAACCAGAAAAAAATCCGATTCATCGTTCAGTATTCTTTGCCACAGATTCATTCATTCAAAATCTCCGATCTCAAAACTCTCTTGGATTGAGGTTTTCAAGCTCAATATTTCCAACAAAGCATCAAAAGCAGAAAATATTCCGATTCATCATTCAGTATTCTTTGCCACAGATTCATGCATTCAAATCTCCGATCTCAAAACTCTCTTGGATTGAGGTTTTCAAGCTCAATATTTCCAACAAAGCATCAAAACCAGAAAGAAATCCGATTCATCATTCAGTATTCTTTGCCACAGATTCATCCATTCAAAATCTCCGATCTCAAAACTCTCTTGGATTGAGGTTTTCAAGCTCAATATTTCCAACAAAGCATCAAAACCAGAAAGAAATCCGATTCATCATTCAGTATTCTTTGCCACAGATTCATGCATTCAAAATCTCCGATCTCAAAACTCTCTTGGATTGAGGTTTTCAAGCTCAATATTTCCAACAAAGCATCAAAACCAGAAAAAAATCCGATTCATCATTCAGTATTCTTTGCCACAGATTCATTCATTCAAAATCTCCGATCTCAAAACTCTCTTGGATTGAGGTTTTCAAGCTCAATATTTCCAACAAAGCATCAAAAGCAGAAAATATTCCGATTCATCATTCAGTATTCTTTGCCACAGATTCATGCATTCAAATCTCCGATCTCAAAACTCTCTTGGATTGAGGTTTTCAAGCTCAATATTTCCAACAAAGCATCAAAACCAGAAAGAAATCCGATTCATCATTCAGTATTCTTTGCCACAGATTCATGCATTCAAAATCTCCGATCTCAAAACTCTCTTGGGTTGAAGTTTTCAAGCTCAATATTTCCAACAAAGCATCAAAACCAGAAAAAAATCCGATTCATCGTTCAGTATTCTTTGCCACAGATTCATGCATTCAAAATCTCCGATCTCAAAACTCTCTTGGATTGAGGTTTTCAAGCTCAATATTTCCAACAAAGCATCAAAACCAGAAAGAATTCCGATTCATCAATCAGTATTCTTTGCCACAGATTCATCCATTCAAAATCTCCGATCTCAAAACTCTCTTGGATTGAGGTTTTCAAGCTCAATATTTCCAACAAAGCATCAAAACCAGAAAGAATTCCGATTCATCAATCAGTATTCTTTGCCACAGATTCATGCATTCAAAATCTCCGATCTCAAAACTCTCTTGGATTGAGGTTTTCAAGCTCAATATTTCCAACAAAGCATCAAAACCAGAAAGAAATCCGATTCATCATTCAGTATTCTTTGCCACAGATTCATGCATTCAAAATCTCCGATCTCAAAACTCTCTTGGGTTGAGGTTTTCAAGCTCAATATTTCCAACAAAGCATCAAAACCAGAAAGAATTCCGATTCATCAATCAGTATTCTTTGCCACAGATTCATCCATTCAAAATCTCCGATCTCAAAACTCTCTTGGATTGAGGTTTTCAAGCTCAATATTTCCAACAAAGCATCAAAACCAGAAAGAATTCCGATTCATCAATCAGTATTCTTTGCCACAGATTCATCCATTCAAAATCTCCGATCTCAAAACTCTCTTGGATTGAGGTTTTCAAGCTCAATATTTCCAACAAAGCATCAAAACCAGAAAGAATTCCGATTCATCAATCAGTATTCTTTGCCACAGATTCATCCATTCAAAATCTCCGATCTCAAAACTCTCTTGGATTGAGGTTTTCAAGCTCAATATTTCCAACAAAGCATCAAAACCAGAAAGAATTCCGATTCATCATTCAGTATTCTTTGCCACAGATTCATCCATTCAAAATCTCCGATCTCAAAACTCTCTTGGATTGAGGTTTTCAAGCTCAATATTTCCAACAAAGCATCAAAACCAGAAAGAATTCCGATTCATCATTCAGTATTCTTTGCCACAGATTCATCCATTCAAAATCTCCGATCTCAAAACTCTCTTGGATTGAGGTTTTCAAGCTCAATATTTCCAACAAAGCATCAAAACCAGAAAGAATTCCGATTCATCATTCAGTATTCTTTGCCACAGATTCATCCATTCAAAATCTCCGATCTCAAAACTCTCTTGGATTGAGGTTTTCAAGCTCAATATTTCCAACAAAGCATCAAAACCAGAAAGAATTCCGATTCATCATTCAGTATTCTTTGCCACAGATTCATCCATTCAAAATCTCCGATCTCAAAACTCTCTTGGATTGAGGTTTTCAAGCTCAATATTTCCAACAAAGCATCAAAACCAGAAAGAATTCCGATTCATCATTCAGTATTCTTTGCCACAGATTCATCCATTCAAAATCTCCGATCTCAAAACTCTCTTGGATTGAGGTTTTCAAGCTCAATATTTCCAACAAAGCATCAAAACCAGAAAAAAATCCGATTCATCGTTCAGTATTCTTTGCCACAGATTCATTCATTCAAAATCTCCGATCTGAAAACTCTCTTGGATTGAGGTTTTCAAGCTCAATATTTCCAACAAAGCATCAAAACCAGAAAGAATTCCGATTCATCAATCAGTATTCTTTGCCACAGATTCATCCATTCAAAATCTCCGATCTCAAAACTCTCTTGGATTGAGGTTTTCAAGCTCAATATTTCCAACAAAGCATCAAAACCAGAAAGAAATCCGATTCATCAATCAGTATTCTTTGCCACAGATTCATCCATTCAAAATCTCCGATCTCAAAACTCTCTTGGATTGAGGTTTTCAAGCTCAATATTTCCAACAAAGCATCAAAACCAGAAAGAAATCCGATTCATCATTCAGTATTCTTTGCCACAGATTCATGCATTCAAAATCTCCGATCTCAAAACTCTCTTGGATTGAGGTTTTCAAGCTCAATATTTCCAACAAAGCATCAAAACCAGAAAAAAATCCGATTCATCGTTCAGTATTCTTTGCCACAGATTCATGCATTCAAAATCTCCGATCTCAAAACTCTCTTGGATTGAGGTTTTCAAGCTCAATATTTCCAACAAAGCATCAAAACCAGAAAGAAATCCGATTCATCATTCAGTATTCTTTGCCACAGATTCATCCATTCAAAATCTCCGATCTCAAAACTCTCTTGGATTGAGGTTTTCAAGCTCAATATTTCCAACAAAGCATCAAAACCAGAAAGAAATCCGATTCATCATTCAGTATTCTTTGCCACAGATTCATGCATTCAAAATCTCCGATCTCAAAACTCTCTTGGATTGAGGTTTTCAAGCTCAATATTTCCAACAAAGCATCAAAAGCAGAAAATATTCCGATTCATCATTCAGTATTCTTTGCCACAGATTCATGCATTCAAAATCTCCGATCTCAAAACTCTCTTGGATTGAGGTTTTCAAGCTCAATATTTCCAACAAAGCATCAAAACCAGAAAGAAATCCGATTCATCATTCAGTATTCTTTGCCACAGATTCATCCATTCAAAATCTCCGATCTCAAAACTCTCTTGGATTGAGGTTTTCAAGCTCAATATTTCCAACAAAGCATCAAAACCAGAAAAAAATCCGATTCATCATTCAGTATTCTTTGCCACAGATTCATCCATTCAAAATCTCCGATCTCAAAACTCTCTTGGATTGAGGTTTTCAAGCTCAATATTTCCAACAAAGCATCAAAACCAGAAAAAAATCCGATTCATCATTCAGTATTCTTTGCCACAGATTCATGCATTCAAAATCTCCGATCTCAAAACTCTCTTGGATTGAGGTTTTCAAGCTCAATATTTCCAACAAAGCATCAAAACCAGAAAGAAATCCGATTCATCATTCAGTATTCTTTGCCACAGATTCATGCATTCAAAATCTCCGATCTCAAAACTCTCTTGGATTGAGGTTTTCAAGCTCAATATTTCCAACAAAGCATCAAAAGCAGAAAATATTCCGATTCATCATTCAGTATTCTTTGCCACAGATTCATGCATTCAAATCTCCGATCTCAAAACTCTCTTGGATTGAGGTTTTCAAGCTCAATATTTCCAACAAAGCATCAAAACCAGAAAGAATTCCGATTCATCAATCAGTATTCTTTGCCACAGATTCATCCATTCAAAATCTCCGATCTCAAAACTCTCTTGGATTAAAGTTTTCAAGCTCAATATTTCCAACAAAGCATCAAAACCAGAAAGAAATCCGATTCATCATTCAGTATTCTTTGCCACAGATTCATGCATTCAAAATCTCCGATCTCAAAACTCTCTTGGATTAAAGTTTTCAAGCTCAATATTTCCAACAAAGCATCAAAACCAGAAAGAAATCCGATTCATCATTCAGTATTCTTTGCCACAGATTCATTCATTCAAAATCTCCGATCTCAAAACTCTCTTGGATTGAGGTTTTCAAGCTCAATATTTCCAACAAAGCATCAAAACCAGAAAGAAATCCGATTCATCAATCAGTATTCTTCGCCACAGATTCATCCATTCAAAATCTCCGATCTCAAAACTCTCTTGGATTGAGGTTTTCAAGCTCAATATTTCCAACAAAGCATCAAAACCAGAAAGAATTCCGATTCATCAATCAGTATTCTTTGCCACAGATTCATCCATTCAAAATCTCCGATCTCAAAATTCTCTTGGATTGAGGTATTCAAGCTCAATATTTCCAACAAAGCATCAAAACCAGAAAGAAATCCGATTCATCATTCAGTATTCTTTGCCACAGATTCATGCATTCAAAATCTCCGATCTCAAAACTCTCTTGGATTGAGGTTTTCAAGCTCAATATTTCCAACAAAGCATCAAAACCAGAAAATATTCCGATTCATCATTCAGTATTCTTTGCCACAGATTCATGCATTCAAATCTCCGATCTCAAAACTCTCTTGGATTGAGGTTTTCAAGCTCAATATTTCCAACAAAGCATCAAAACCAGAAAGAAATCCGATTCATCATTCAGTATTCTTTGCCACAGATTCATGCATTCAAAATCTCCGATCTCAAAACTCTCTTGGATTGAGGTTTTCAAGCTCAATATTTCCAACAAAGCATCAAAACCAGAAGGACATTCGATTCATAATTCAGTATTCTTTGCCACAGGTTCATCCATTCAAAATCTCCGATCTCAGAACTCTCTTGGATTGAGGTTTTCAAGCTCAATATTTCCAACAAAGCATCAAAACCAGAAAGAATTCCGATTCATTAATCAGTATTCTTTGCCACAGATTCATCCATTCAAAATCTCCGATCTCAAAATTCTCTTGGATTGAGGTTTTCAAGCTCAATATTTCCAACAAAGCATCAAAACCAGAAAGAAATCCGATTCATCATTCAGTATTCTTTGCCACAGATTCATGCATTCAAATCTCCGATCTCAAAACTCTCTTGGATTGAGGTCATTCAGTATTCTTTGCCACAGGTTCATCCATTCAAAATCTCCGATCTTAAAACTCTCTTGGATTGAGGTTTTCAAGCTCAATATTTCCAACAAAGCATCAAAACCAGAAGGACATTCGATTCATAATTCAGTATTCTTTGCCACAGGTTCATCCATTCAAAATCTCCGATCTCAGAACTCTCTTGGATTGAGGTTTTCAAGCTCAATATTTCCAACAAAGCATCAAAACCAGAAAGAAATCCGATTCATCATTCAGTATTCTTTGCCACAGATTCATGCATTCAAAATCTCCGATCTCAAAACTCTCTTGGATTGAGGTTTTCAAGCTCAATATTTCCAACAAAGCATCAAAACCAGAAAATATTCCGATTCATCATTCAGTATTCTTTGCCACAGATTCATGCATTCAAATCTCCGATCTCAAAACTCTCTTGGATTGAGGTTTTCAAGCTCAATATTTCCAACAAAGCATCAAAACCAGAAAGAAATCCGATTCATCATTCAGTATTCTTTGCCACAGATTCATGCATTCAAAATCTCCGATCTCAAAACTCTCTTGGATTGAGGTTTTCAAGCTCAATATTTCCAACAAAGCATCAAAACCAGAAAATATTCCGATTCATCATTCAGTATTCTTTGCCACAGATTCATGCATTCAAATCTCCGATCTCAAAACTCTCTTGGATTGAGGTTTTCAAGCTCAATATTTCCAACAAAGCATCAAAACCAGAAAGAAATCCGATTCATCATTCAGTATTCTTTGCCACAGATTCATCCATTCAAAATCTCCGATCTCAAAACTCTCTTGGATTGAGGTTTTCAAGCTCAATATTTCCAACAAAGCATCAAAACCAGAAGGACATTCGATTCATAATTCAGTATTCTTTGCAACAGGTTCATCCATTCAAAATCTCCGATCTCAGAACTCTCTTGGATTGAGGTTTTCAAGCTCAATCTTTCCAACAAAGCATCAAAACCAGAAAGAAATCCGATTCATCATTCAGTATTCTTTGCCACAGATTCATGCATTCAAATCTCCGATCTCAAAACTCTCTTGGATTGAGGTCATTCAGTATTCTTTGCCACAGGTTCATCCATTCAAAATCTCCGATCTCAAAACTCTCTTGGATTGAGGTTTTCAAGCTCAATATTTCCAACAAAGCATCAAAACCAGAAAGAAATCCGATTCATCATTCAGTATTCTTTGCCACAGATTCATCCATTCAAAATCTCCGATCTCAAAACTCTCTTGGATTGAGGTTTTCAAGCTCAATATTTCCAACAAAGCATCAAAACCAGAAAATATTCCGATTCATCATTCAGTATTCTTTGCCACAGATTCATGCATTCAAATCTCCGATCTCAAAACTCTCTTGGATTGAGGTTTTCAAGCTCAATATTTCCAACAAAGCATCAAAACCAGAAAGAAATCCGATTCATCATTCAGTATTCTTTGCCACAGATTCATGCATTCAAAATCTCCGATCTCAAAACTCTCTTGGATTGAGGTTTTCAAGCTCAATATTTCCAACAAAGCATCAAAACCAGAAAATATTCCGATTCATCATTCAGTATTCTTTGCCACAGATTCATGCATTCAAATCTCCGATCTCAAAACTCTCTTGGATTGAGGTTTTCAAGCTCAATATTTCCAACAAAGCATCAAAACCAGAAAGAAATCCGATTCATCATTCAGTATTCTTTGCCACAGATTCATGCATTCAAAATCTCCGATCTCAAAACTCTCTTGGATTGAGGTTTTCAAGCTCAATATTTCCAACTAAACATCAAAACCAGAAGGACATTCGATTCATAATTCAGTATTCTTTGCCACAGGTTCATCCATTCAAAATCTCCGATCTCAGAACTCTCTTGGATTGAGGTTTTCAAGCTCAATATTTCCAACAAAGCATCAAAACCAGAAAGAATTCCGATTCATTAATCAGTATTCTTTGCCACAGATTCATCCATTCAAAATCTCCGATCTCAAAATTCTCTTGGATTGAGGTTTTCAAGCTCAATATTTCCAACAAAGCATCAAAACCAGAAAGAAATCCGATTCATCATTCAGTATTCTTTGCCACAGATTCATGCATTCAAAATCTCCGATCTCAAAACCCTCTTGGATTGAGGTTTTCAAGCTCAATATTTCCAACAAAGCATCAAAACCAGAAAATATTCCGATTCATCATTCAGTATTCTTTGCCACAGATTCATGCATTCAAATCTCCGATCTCAAAACTCTCTTGGATTGAGGTTTTCAAGCTCAATATTTCCAACAAAGCATCAAAACCAGAAAGAAATCCGATTCATCATTCAGTATTCTTTGCCACAGATTCATGCATTCAAAATCTCCGATCTCAAAACTCTCTTGGATTGAGGTTTTCAAGCTCAATATTTCCAACAAAGCATCAAAACCAGAAAATATTCCGATTCATCATTCAGTATTCTTTGCCACAGATTCATGCATTCAAATCTCCGATCTCAAAACTCTCTTGGATTGAGGTTTTCAAGCTAAATATTTCCAACAAAGCATCAAAACCAGAAAGAAATCCGATTCATCATTCAGTATTCTTTGCCACAGATTCATTCATTCAAAATCTCCGATCTCAAAACTCTCTTGGATTGAGGTTTTCAAGCTCAATATTTCCAACAAAGCATCAAAACCAGAAAGAAATCCGATTCATCAATCAGTATTCTTTGCCACAGATTCATCCATTCAAAATCTCCGATCTCAGAACTCTCTTGGATTGAGGTTTTCAAGCTCAATATTTCCAACAAAGCATCAAAACCAGAAGGACATTCGATTCATAATTCAGTATTCTTTGCAACAGGTTCATCCATTCAAAATCTCCGATCTCAGAACTCTCTTGGATTGAGGTTTTCAAGCTCAATATTTCCAACAAAGCATCAAAACCAGAAAGAAATCCGATTCATCATTCAGTATTCTTTGCCACAGATTCATGCATTCAAATCTCCGATCTCAAAACTCTCTTGGATTGAGGTCATTCAGTATTCTTTGCCACAGGTTCATCCATTCAAAATCTCCGATCTTAAAACTCTCGTGGATTGAGGTTTTCAAGCTCAATTATTCCAATGAAGTAGCAAAACGAGCATTCATTAATCCTCTTCACAAATTTCCTTTTTCCGTCATTTCGTTTCTCTACACAAATGTCCTTGTTTTCATCTTTCCACCATCTCTGACTTCAAATAAATATTTATGCTATCTGTTAATGTTACTAATCAGTCATCAAAATAGAATCATTTATTCATTATGTTGAACTCCACGGGTTTTATTGCTTTATGCGTTTCTCTGTTAATTTCGTCAACATCCGCTAACTTTGTTTTCTCAGTAGTTTTTGGAATACGTGAAAGCCAGTGAACACGATGGAAGTCGTGGCCCTATATTCATAGAATCAAATCCATGAATATTATCAAATCAATTGAAGAACATTAGGGGGATTCACTTAACAGCGTCAACCGCTG
>NW_026917049.1:0-43444 GCF_035046485.1 Aedes albopictus
CAGGAAGCAAAATTTAATAAAAACGTTATTTTTGACCATTTTGGGTGTCAGTGTTAACGCCCTGACCGTACCAGATTGAGTGTAAATGGGATTTGACAAAGGTCGGTACCCACGACTACCCCCTCAGGAAGCAAAATTTAATAAAACGTTATTTTTGACCATTTTTGGGTGTTCAGTGTTAACGCCCTGACCGTACCAGATTGAATGTAAAATGAGGATTTGACAAAAGTCGGTACCCACGACTACCCCCTCAGGGAAGCAAAATTTAATAAAACGTTATTTTTGACCATTTTGGGTGTTCAGTGTTAACGCCCTGACCGTACCAGATTGAGTGTAAATGGGATTTGACAAAAGTCGGTACCCCACGACCACCCCCTCAGGAAGCAAAATTTAATAAAACGTTATTTTTGACCATTTTGGGTGTTCAGTGTTAACGCCCTGACCGTACCAGATTGAGTGTAAATGGATTTGACAAAAGTCGGTACCCACGACCACCCCCTCAGGAAGCAAAATTTAATAAAACGTTATTTTTGACCATTTTGGGTGTTCAGTGTTAACGCCCTGACCGTACCAGATTGAGTGTAAATGGGATTTGACAAAAGTCGGTACCCACGACCACCCCCTCAGGAAGCAAAATTTAATAAAACGTTATTTTTGACCATTTTGGGTGTTCAGTGTTAACGCCCTGACCGTACCAGATTGAGTGTAAATGGGATTTGACAAAGTCGGTACCCACGACCACCCCCTCAGGAAGCAAAATTTAATAAACGTTATTTTTGACCATTTTGGGTGTTCAGTGTTAACGCCCTGACCGTACCAGATTGAGTGTAAATGGGATTTGACAAAAGTCGGTACCCACGACCACCCCCTCAGGAAGCAAAATTTAATAAAACGTTATTTTTGACCATTTTGGGTGTTCAGTGTTAACGCCCTGACCGTACCAGATTGAGTGTAAATGGGATTTGACAAAAGTCGGTACCCACGACCACCCCCTCAGGAAGCAAAATTTAATAAAACGTTATTTTTGACCATTTTGGGTGTTCAGTGTTAACGCCCTGACCGTACCAGATTGAGTGTAAATGGGATTTGACAAAAGTCGGTACCACGACCACCCCCTCAGGAAGCAAAATTTAATAAAACGTTATTTTTGACCATTTTGGGTGTTCAGTGTTAACGCCCTGACCGTACCAGATTGAGTGTAAATGGGATTTGACAAAAGTCGGTACCCACGACCACCCCCTCAGGAAGCAAAATTTAATAAAACGTTATTTTTGACCATTTGGGTGTTCAGTGTTAACGCCCTGACCGTACCAGATTGATGTAAATGGGATTTGACAAAAGTCGGTACCCACGACCTACCCCCTCAGGAAGCAAAATTTAATAAAACGTTATTTTTGACCATTTTGGGTGTTCAGTGTTAACGCCCTGACCGTACCAGATTGAGTGTAAATGGGATTTGACAAAAGTCGGTACCCACGACCACCCCCCCTCAGGAAGCAAAATTTAATAAAACGTTATTTTGACCATTTTGGGTGTTCAGTGTTAACGCCCTGACCGTACCAGATTGAGTGTAAATGGGATTTGACAAAAGTCGGTACCCACGACTACCCCCTCAGGAAGCAAAATTTAATAAACGTTATTTTTGACCATTTTGGGTGTTCAGTGTTAACGCCCTGACCGTACCAGATTGATTGTAAATGGGATTTGACAAAAGTCGGTACCCACGACTACCCCCTCAGGAAGCAAAATTTAATAAAACGTTATTTTTGACCATTTTGGGTGTTCAGTGTTAACGCCCTGACCGTACCAGATTGAGTGTAAATGGGATTTGACAAAAGTCGGTACCCACGACACCCCCCTCAGGAAGCAAAATTTAATAAAACGTTATTTTTGACCATTTTGGGTGTTCAGTGTTAACGCCCTGACCGTACCAGATTGAGTGTAAATGGGATTTGACAAAAGTCGGTACCCACGACCACCCCCCTCAGGAAGCAAAATTTAATAAAACGTTATTTTTGACCATTTTGGGTGTTCAGTGTTAACGCCCTGACCGTACCAGATTGAATGTAAATGGGATTTGACAAAAGTCGGTACCCACGACCACCCCCTCAGGAAGCAAAAATTTAATAAAACGTTATTTTTGACCATTTTGGGTGTTCAGTGTTAACGCCCTGACCGTACCAGATTGAGTGTAAATGGGATTTGACAAAAGTCGGTACCCACGACCACCCCCTCAGGAAGCAAAATTTAATAAAACGTTATTTTTGACCATTTTGGGTGTTCAGTGTTAACGCCCTGACCGTACCAGATTGAGTGTAAATGGGATTTGACAAAAGTCGGTACCCACGACCCACCCCCTCAGGAAGCAAAATTTAATAAAACGTTATTTTTGACCATTTTGGGTGTTCAGTGTTAACGCCCTGACCGTACCAGATTGAGTGTAAATGGGATTTGACAAAAGTCGGTACCCACGACCACCCCCTCAGGAAGCAAAATTTAATAAAACGTTATTTTTGACCATTTTGGGTGTTCAGTGTTAAACGCCCTGACCGTACCAGATTGAGTGTAAATGGGATTTGACAAAAGTCGGTACCCACGACCACCCCCTCAGGAAGCAAAATTTAATAAAACGTTATTTTTGACCATTTTGGGTGTTCAGTGTTAACGCCCTGACCGTACCAGATTGAGTGTAAATGGATTTGACAAAAGTCGGTACCCCCACGACCACCCCCTCAGGAAGCAAAATTTAATAAAACGTTATTTTGAACCATTTTGGGTGTTCAGTGTTAACGCCCCTGACCGTACCAGATTGAGTGTAAATGGGATTTGACAAAAGTCGGTACCCACGACCACCCCCTCAGGAAGCAAAATTTAATAAAACGTTATTTTTGACCATTTTGGGTGTTCAGTGTTAACGCCCCTGACCGTACCAGATTGAATGTAAATGGGATTTGACAAAAGTCGGTACCCACGACCACCCCCTCAGGAAGCAAAATTTAATAAAACGTTATTTTTGACCATTTTGGGTGTTCAGTGTTAACGCCCTGACCGTACCAGATTGAGTGTAAATGGGATTGACAAAAGTCGGTACCCACGACCACCCCCTCAGGAAGCAAAATTTAATAAAACGTTATTTTTGACCATTTTGGGTGTTCAGTGTTAACGCCCTGACCGTACCAGATTGAATGTAAATGGGATTTGACAAAAGTCGGTACCCACGACCACCCCCTCAGGAAGCAAAATTTAATAAAACGTTATTTTTGACCATTTTGGGTGTTCAGTGTTAACGCCCTGACCGTACCAGATTGAGTGTAAATGGGATTTGACAAAAGTCGGTACCCACGACCACCCCCTCAGGAAGCAAAATTTAATAAAACGTTATTTTTGACCATTTTGGGTGTTCAGTGTTAACGCCCTGACCGTACCAGATTGAGTGTAAATGGGATTTGACAAAAGTCGGTACCCACGACCACCCCCTCAGGAAGCAAAATTTAATAAAACGTTATTTTTGACCATTTTGGGTGTTCAGTGTTAACGCCCTGACCGTACCAGATTGAGTGTAAATGGGATTTGACAAAAGTCGGTACCCACGACCACCCCCTCAGGAAGCAAAATTTAATAAAACGTTATTTTTGACCATTTTGGGTGTTCAGTGTTAACGCCCTGACCGTACCAGATTGAGTGTAAATGGGATTTGACAAAAGTCGGTACCCACGACCACCCCCTCAGGAAGCAAAATTTAATAAAACGTTATTTTTGACCATTTTGGGTGTTCAGTGTTAACGCCCTGACCGTACCAGATTGAATGTAAATGGGATTTGACAAAAGTCGGTACCCACGACCACCCCCTCAGGAAGCAAAATTTAATAAAACGTTATTTTTGACCATTTTGGGTGTTCAGTGTTAACGCCCTGACCGTACCAGATTGAGTGTAAATGGGATTTGACAAAAGTCGGTACCCACGACCACCCCCTCAGGAAGCAAAATTTAATAAAACGTTATTTTTGACCATTTTGGGTGTTCAGTGTTAACGCCCTGACCGTACCAGATTGAGTGTAAATGGGATTTGACAAAAGTCGGTACCCACGACCACCCCCTCAGGAAGCAAAATTTAATAAAACGTTATTTTTGACCATTTTGGGTGTTCAGTGTTAACGCCCTGACCGTACCAGATTGAATGTAAATGGGATTTGACAAAAGTCGGTACCCACGACTACCCCCTCAGGAAGCAAAATTTAATAAAACGTTATTTTTGACCATTTTGGGTGTTCAGTGTTAACGCCCTGACCGTACCAGATTGAATGTAAATGGGATTTGACAAAAGTCGGTACCCACGACCACCCCCTCAGGAAGCAAAATTTAATAAAACGTTATTTTTGACCATTTTGGGTGTTCAGTGTTAACGCCCTGACCGTACCAGATTGAATGTAAATGGGATTTGACAAAAGTCGGTACCCACGACCACCCCCTCAGGAAGCAAAATTTAATAAAACGTTATTTTTGACCATTTTGGGTGTTCAGTGTTAACGCCCTGACCGTACCAGATTGAATGTAAATGGGATTTGACAAAAGGGGCTGTCCATAAACCACGTGGTCATTTTTTTGGGACTTCTCAAACCCCCCCCCCCCCCGCGTGGTCATTATTCCATACAAAAATTTTTATTCGTCCATACAAAATGGTCATTGGCCGAACCCCCCCCCCCCCCCCCTCATGGCCACGTGGTTTATGGACAGCCCCAAAGTCGGTACCCACGACTACCCCCTCAGGAAGCAAAATTTAATAAAACGTTATTTTTGACCATTTTGGGTGTTCAGTGTTAACGCCCTGACCAGTGGTGTCATCGTGGTTACTCCAAGTTACTCACTGAGTAACCAGCTCTTCAGTTCAAAAAAAAATTTTTTTTTTCAGGAAGCAAAATATAATAAAATACCAATTTTGGTTATTTTGGGTGCACACTGTTAACGCCCTGACCACATCAGTTTTAGTGAATATGGATTTTTAAACAATTTGACATTCTGGACCACCCCCTCAGGAAGCGAAATATAATAAAATACCAATTTTGGTCATTTTGGGTGCACACTGTTAACGCCCTGACCACATCAGTTTTAGTGAATATGGATTTTTAAACAATTTGACATTCTGGACCACCCCCTCAAGAAGCGAAATATAATAAAATACCAATTTTGGTCATTTTGGGTGCACACTGTTAACGCCCTGACCACATCAGTTTTAGTGAATATGGATTTTTAAACAATTTGACATTCTGGACCACCCCCTCAGGAAGCGAAATATAATAAAATACCAATTTTGGTCATTTTGGGTGCACACTGTTAACGCCCTGACCACATCAGTTTTAGTGAATATGGATTTTTAAACAATTTGACATTCTGGACCACCCCCTCAAGAAGCGAAATATAATAAAATACCAATTTTGGTCATTTTGGGTGCACACTGTTAACGCCCTGACCACATCAGTTTTAGTGAATATGGATTTTTAAACAATTTGACATTCTGGACCACCCCCTCAAGAAGCGAAATATAATAAAATACCAATTTTGGTCATTTTGGGTGCACACTGTTAACGCCCTGACCACATCAGTTTTAGTGAATATGGATTTTTAAACAATTTGACATTCTGGACCGCCCCCTCGGGCAGTGGTGTCATCGTGGTTACTCCAAGTTACTCACTGAGTAACCAGCTCTTCAGTTCAAAAAAAAATTTTTTTTTTTTCAGGAAGCAAAATATAATAAAATACCAATTTTGGTTATTTTGGGTGCACACTGTTAACGCCCTGACCACATCAGTTTTAGTGAATATGGATTTTTAAACAATTTGACATTCTGGACCACCCCCTCAAGAAGCGAAATATAATAAAATACCAATTTTGGTCATTTTGGGTGCACACTGTTAACGCCCTGACCACATCAGTTTTAGTGAATATGGATTTTTAAACAATTTGACATTCTGGACCGCCCCCTCGGGCAGTGGTGTCATCGTGGTTACTCCAAGTTACTCACTGAGTAACCAGCTCTTCAGTTCAAAAAAAATTTTTTTTTTCAGGAAGCAAAATATAATAAAATACCAATTTTGGTTATTTTGGGTGCACACTGTTAACGCCCTGACCACATCAGTTTTAGTGAATATGGATTTTTAAACAATTTGACATTCTGGACCACCCCCTCAGGAAGCGAAATATAATAAAATACCAATTTTGGTCATTTTGGGTGCACACTGTTAACGCCCTGACCACATCAGTTTTAGTGAATATGGATTTTTAAACAATTTGACATTCTGGACCGCCCCCTCAGGAAGCAAAATATAATAAAATACCAATTTTGGTCATTTTGGGTGCACACTGTTAACGCCCTGACCACATCAGTTTTAGTGAATATGGATTTTTAAACAATTTGACATTCTGGACCACCCCCTCAAGAAGCGAAATATAATAAAATACCAATTTTGGTCATTTTGGGTGCACACTGTTAACGCCCTGACCACATCAGTTTTAGTGAATATGGATTTTTAAACAATTTGACATTCTGGACCGCCCCCTCGGGCAGTGGTGTCATCGTGGTTACTCCAAGTTACTCACTGAGTAACCAGCTCTTCAGTTCAAAAAAAAAATTTTTTTTTTTCAGGAAGCAAAATATAATAAAATACCAATTTTGGTTATTTTGGGTGCACACTGTTAACGCCCTGACCACATCAGTTTTAGTGAATATGGATTTTTAAACAATTTGACATTCTGGACCGCCCCCTCAGGAAGCAAAATATAATAAAATACCAATTTTGGTCATTTTGGGTGCACACTGTTAACGCCCTGACCACATCAGTTTTAGTGAATATGGATTTTTAAACAATTTGACATTCTGGACCACCCCCTCAGGAAGCGAAATATAATAAAATACCAATTTTGGTCATTTTGGGTGCACACTGTTAACGCCCTGACCACATCAGTTTTAGTGAATATGGATTTTTAAACAATTTGACATTCTGGACCACCCCCTCAAGAAGCGAAATATAATAAAATACCAATTTTGGTCATTTTGGGTGCACACTGTTAACGCCCTGACCACATCAGTTTTAGTGAATATGGATTTTTAAACAATTTGACATTCTGGACCGCCCCCTCGGGCAGTGGTGTCATCGTGGTTACTCCAAGTTACTCACTGAGTAACCAGCTCTTCAGTTCAAAAAAAAAATTTTTTTTTTCAGGAAGCAAAATATAATAAAATACCAATTTTGGTTATTTTGGGTGCACACTGTTAACGCCCTGACCACATCAGTTTTAGTGAATATGGATTTTTAAACAATTTGACATTCTGGACCGCCCCCTCAGGAAGCAAAATATAATAAAATACCAATTTTGGTCATTTTGGGTGCACACTGTTAACGCCCTGACCACATCAGTTTTAGTGAATATGGATTTTTAAACAATTTGACATTCTGGACCGCCCCCTCGGGCAGTGGTGTCATCGTGGTTACTCCAAGTTACTCACTGAGTAACCAGCTCTTCAGTTCAAAAAAAAAATTTTTTTTTTCAGGAAGCAAAATATAATAAAATACCAATTTTGGTTATTTTGGGTGCACACTGTTAACGCCCTGACCACATCAGTTTTAGTGAATATGGATTTTTAAACAATTTGACATTCTGGACCGCCCCCTCAGGAAGCAAAATATAATAAAATACCAATTTTGGTCATTTTGGGTGCACACTGTTAACGCCCTGACCACATCAGTTTTAGTGAATATGGATTTTTAAACAATTTGACATTCTGGACCACCCCCTCAAGAAGCGAAATATAATAAAATACCAATTTTGGTCATTTTGGGTGCACACTGTTAACGCCCTGACCACATCAGTTTTAGTGAATATGGATTTTTAAACAATTTGACATTCTGGACCACCCCCTCAAGAAGCGAAATATAATAAAATACCAATTTTGGTCATTTTGGGTGCACACTGTTAACGCCCTGACCACATCAGTTTTAGTGAATATGGATTTTTAAACAATTTGACATTCTGGACCGCCCCCTCGGGCAGTGGTGTCATCGTGGTTACTCCAAGTTACTCACTGAGTAACCAGCTCTTCAGTTCAAAAAAAATTTTTTTTTTCAGGAAGCAAAATATAATAAAATACCAATTTTGGTTATTTTGGGTGCACACTGTTAACGCCCTGACCACATCAGTTTTAGTGAATATGGATTTTTAAACAATTTGACATTCTGGACCACCCCCTCAAGAAGCGAAATATAATAAAATACCAATTTTGGTCATTTTGGGTGCACACTGTTAACGCCCTGACCACATCAGTTTTAGTGAATATGGATTTTTAAACAATTTGACATTCTGGACCGCCCCCTCGGGCAGTGGTGTCATCGTGGTTACTCCAAGTTACTCACTGAGTAACCAGCTCTTCAGTTCAAAAAAAATTTTTTTTTTCAGGAAGCAAAATATAATAAAATACCAATTTTGGTTATTTTGGGTGCACACTGTTAACGCCCTGACCACATCAGTTTTAGTGAATATGGATTTTTAAACAATTTGACATTCTGGACCACCCCCTCAGGAAGCGAAATATAATAAAATACCAATTTTGGTCATTTTGGGTGCACACTGTTAACGCCCTGACCACATCAGTTTTAGTGAATATGGATTTTTAAACAATTTGACATTCTGGACCGCCCCCTCAGGAAGCAAAATATAATAAAATACCAATTTTGGTCATTTTGGGTGCACACTGTTAACGCCCTGACCACATCAGTTTTAGTGAATATGGATTTTTAAACAATTTGACATTCTGGACCACCCCCTCAAGAAGCGAAATATAATAAAATACCAATTTTGGTCATTTTGGGTGCACACTGTTAACGCCCTGACCACATCAGTTTTAGTGAATATGGATTTTTAAACAATTTGACATTCTGGACCGCCCCCTCGGGCAGTGGTGTCATCGTGGTTACTCCAAGTTACTCACTGAGTAACCAGCTCTTCAGTTCAAAAAAAAAATTTTTTTTTTTCAGGAAGCAAAATATAATAAAATACCAATTTTGGTTATTTTGGGTGCACACTGTTAACGCCCTGACCACATCAGTTTTAGTGAATATGGATTTTTAAACAATTTGACATTCTGGACCGCCCCCTCAGGAAGCAAAATATAATAAAATACCAATTTTGGTCATTTTGGGTGCACACTGTTAACGCCCTGACCACATCAGTTTTAGTGAATATGGATTTTTAAACAATTTGACATTCTGGACCGCCCCCTCAGGAAGCAAAATATAATAAAATACCAATTTTGGTTATTTTGGGTGCACACTGTTAACGCCCTGACCACATCAGTTTTAGTGAATATGGATTTTTAAACAATTTGACATTCTGGACCGCCCCCTCAGGAAGCGAAATATAATAAAATACCAATTTTGGTCATTTTGGGTGCACACTGTTAACGCCCTGACCACATCAGTTTTAGTGAATATGGATTTTTAAACAATTTGACATTCTGGACCACCCCCTCAAGAAGCGAAATATAATAAAATACCAATTTTGGTCATTTTGGGTGCACACTGTTAACGCCCTGACCACATCAGTTTTAGTGAATATGGATTTTTAAACAATTTGACATTCTGGACCACCCCCTCAAGAAGCGAAATATAATAAAATACCAATTTTGGTCATTTTGGGTGCACACTGTTAACGCCCTGACCACATCAGTTTTAGTGAATATGGATTTTTAAACAATTTGACATTCTGGACCACCCCCTCAGGAAGCGAAATATAATAAAATACCAATTTTGGTCATTTTGGGTGCACACTGTTAACGCCCTGACCACATCAGTTTTAGTGAATATGGATTTTTAAACAATTTGACATTCTGGACCACCCCCTCAAGAAGCGAAATATAATAAAATACCAATTTTGGTCATTTTGGGTGCACACTGTTAACGCCCTGACCACATCAGTTTTAGTGAATATGGATTTTTAAACAATTTGACATTCTGGACCGCCCCCTCGGGCAGTGGTGTCATCGTGGTTACTCCAAGTTACTCACTGAGTAACCAGCTCTTCAGTTCAAAAAAAAATTTTTTTTTTTTCAGGAAGCAAAATATAATAAAATACCAATTTTGGTCATTTTGGGTGCACACTGTTAACGCCCTGACCACATCAGTTTTAGTGAATATGGATTTTTAAACAATTTGACATTCTGGACCACCCCCTCAAGAAGCGAAATATAATAAAATACCAATTTTGGTCATTTTGGGTGCACACTGTTAACGCCCTGACCACATCAGTTTTAGTGAATATGGATTTTTAAACAATTTGACATTCTGGACCACCCCCTCAGGAAGCGAAATATAATAAAATACCAATTTTGGTCATTTTGGGTGCACACTGTTAACGCCCTGACCACATCAGTTTTAGTGAATATGGATTTTTAAACAATTTGACATTCTGGACCGCCCCCTCAGGAAGCAAAATATAATAAAATACCAATTTTGGTCATTTTGGGTGCACACTGTTAACGCCCTGACCACATCAGTTTTAGTGAATATGGATTTTTAAACAATTTGACATTCTGGACCGCCCCCTCAGGAAGCAAAATATAATAAAATACCAATTTTGGTCATTTTGGGTGCACACTGTTAACGCCCTGACCACATCAGTTTTAGTGAATATGGATTTTTAAACAATTTGACATTCTGGACCACCCCCTCAAGAAGCGAAATATAATAAAATACCAATTTTGGTCATTTTGGGTGCACACTGTTAACGCCCTGACCACATCAGTTTTAGTGAATATGGATTTTTAAACAATTTGACATTCTGGACCGCCCCCTCGGGCAGTGGTGTCATCGTGGTTACTCCAAGTTACTCACTGAGTAACCAGCTCTTCAGTTCAAAAAAAAAATTTTTTTTTTTCAGGAAGCAAAATATAATAAAATACCAATTTTGGTTATTTTGGGTGCACACTGTTAACGCCCTGACCACATCAGTTTTAGTGAATATGGATTTTTAAACAATTTGACATTCTGGACCGCCCCCTCAGGAAGCAAAATATAATAAAATACCAATTTTGGTCATTTTGGGTGCACACTGTTAACGCCCTGACCACATCAGTTTTAGTGAATATGGATTTTTAAACAATTTGACATTCTGGACCACCCCCTCAAGAAGCGAAATATAATAAAATACCAATTTTGGTCATTTTGGGTGCACACTGTTAACGCCCTGACCACATCAGTTTTAGTGAATATGGATTTTTAAACAATTTGACATTCTGGACCGCCCCCTCGGGCAGTGGTGTCATCGTGGTTACTCCAAGTTACTCACTGAGTAACCAGCTCTTCAGTTCAAAAAAAATTTTTTTTTTCAGGAAGCAAAATATAATAAAATACCAATTTTGGTTATTTTGGGTGCACACTGTTAACGCCCTGACCACATCAGTTTTAGTGAATATGGATTTTTAAACAATTTGACATTCTGGACCACCCCCTCAGGAAGCGAAATATAATAAAATACCAATTTTGGTCATTTTGGGTGCACACTGTTAACGCCCTGACCACATCAGTTTTAGTGAATATGGATTTTTAAACAATTTGACATTCTGGACCGCCCCCTCGGGCAGTGGTGTCATCGTGGTTACTCCAAGTTACTCACTGAGTAACCAGCTCTTCAGTTCAAAAAAAATTTTTTTTTCAGGAAGCAAAATATAATAAAATACCAATTTTGGTTATTTTGGGTGCACACTGTTAACGCCCTGACCACATCAGTTTTAGTGAATATGGATTTTTAAACAATTTGACATTCTGGACCGCCCCCTCAGGAAGCAAAATATAATAAAATACCAATTTTGGTCATTTTGGGTGCACACTGTTAACGCCCTGACCACATCAGTTTTAGTGAATATGGATTTTTAAACAATTTGACATTCTGGACCGCCCCCTCGGGCAGTGGTGTCATCGTGGTTACTCCAAGTTACTCACTGAGTAACCAGCTCTTCAGTTCAAAAAAAATTTTTTTTTTCAGGAAGCAAAATATAATAAAATACCAATTTTGGTTATTTTGGGTGCACACTGTTAACGCCCTGACCACATCAGTTTTAGTGAATATGGATTTTTAAACAATTTGACATTCTGGACCACCCCCTCAGGAAGCGAAATATAATAAAATACCAATTTTGGTCATTTTGGGTGCACACTGTTAACGCCCTGACCACATCAGTTTTAGTGAATATGGATTTTTAAACAATTTGACATTCTGGACCGCCCCCTCGGGCAGTGGTGTCATCGTGGTTACTCCAAGTTACTCACTGAGTAACCAGCTCTTCAGTTCAAAAAAAAATTTTTTTTTTTCAGGAAGCAAAATATAATAAAATACCAATTTTGGTTATTTTGGGTGCACACTGTTAACGCCCTGACCACATCAGTTTTAGTGAATATGGATTTTTAAACAATTTGACATTCTGGACCACCCCCTCAAGAAGCGAAATATAATAAAATACCAATTTTGGTCATTTTGGGTGCACACTGTTAACGCCCTGACCACATCAGTTTTAGTGAATATGGATTTTTAAACAATTTGACATTCTGGACCGCCCCCTCAGGAAGCAAAATATAATAAAATACCAATTTTGGTCATTTTGGGTGCACACTGTTAACGCCCTGACCACATCAGTTTTAGTGAATATGGATTTTTAAACAATTTGACATTCTGGACCACCCCCTCAAGAAGCGAAATATAATAAAATACCAATTTTGGTCATTTTGGGTGCACACTGTTAACGCCCTGACCACATCAGTTTTAGTGAATATGGATTTTTAAACAATTTGACATTCTGGACCGCCCCCTCGGGCAGTGGTGTCATCGTGGTTACTCCAAGTTACTCACTGAGTAACCAGCTCTTCAGTTCAAAAAAAAATTTTTTTTTTCAGGAAGCAAAATATAATAAAATACCAATTTTGGTTATTTTGGGTGCACACTGTTAACGCCCTGACCACATCAGTTTTAGTGAATATGGATTTTTAAACAATTTGACATTCTGGACCGCCCCCTCAGGAAGCAAAATATAATAAAATACCAATTTTGGTCATTTTGGGTGCACACTGTTAACGCCCTGACCACATCAGTTTTAGTGAATATGGATTTTTAAACAATTTGACATTCTGGACCACCCCCTCAGGAAGCGAAATATAATAAAATACCAATTTTGGTCATTTTGGGTGCACACTGTTAACGCCCTGACCACATCAGTTTTAGTGAATATGGATTTTTAAACAATTTGACATTCTGGACCACCCCCTCAAGAAGCGAAATATAATAAAATACCAATTTTGGTCATTTTGGGTGCACACTGTTAACGCCCTGACCACATCAGTTTTAGTGAATATGGATTTTTAAACAATTTGACATTCTGGACCACCCCCTCAGGAAGCGAAATATAATAAAATACCAATTTTGGTCATTTTGGGTGCACACTGTTAACGCCCTGACCACATCAGTTTTAGTGAATATGGATTTTTAAACAATTTGACATTCTGGACCACCCCCTCAAGAAGCGAAATATAATAAAATACCAATTTTGGTCATTTTGGGTGCACACTGTTAACGCCCTGACCACATCAGTTTTAGTGAATATGGATTTTTAAACAATTTGACATTCTGGACCGCCCCCTCGGGCAGTGGTGTCATCGTGGTTACTCCAAGTTACTCACTGAGTAACCAGCTCTTCAGTTCAAAAAAAATTTTTTTTTTCAGGAAGCAAAATATAATAAAATACCAATTTTGGTTATTTTGGGTGCACACTGTTAACGCCCTGACCACATCAGTTTTAGTGAATATGGATTTTTAAACAATTTGACATTCTGGACCACCCCCTCAGGAAGCGAAATATAATAAAATACCAATTTTGGTCATTTTGGGTGCACACTGTTAACGCCCTGACCACATCAGTTTTAGTGAATATGGATTTTTAAACAATTTGACATTCTGGACCGCCCCCTCAGGAAGCAAAATATAATAAAATACCAATTTTGGTCATTTTGGGTGCACACTGTTAACGCCCTGACCACATCAGTTTTAGTGAATATGGATTTTTAAACAATTTGACATTCTGGACCACCCCCTCAAGAAGCGAAATATAATAAAATACCAATTTTGGTCATTTTGGGTGCACACTGTTAACGCCCTGACCACATCAGTTTTAGTGAATATGGATTTTTAAACAATTTGACATTCTGGACCGCCCCCTCGGGCAGTGGTGTCATCGTGGTTACTCCAAGTTACTCACTGAGTAACCAGCTCTTCAGTTCAAAAAAAAATTTTTTTTTTCAGGAAGCAAAATATAATAAAATACCAATTTTGGTTATTTTGGGTGCACACTGTTAACGCCCTGACCACATCAGTTTTAGTGAATATGGATTTTTAAACAATTTGACATTCTGGACCGCCCCCTCAGGAAGCAAAATATAATAAAATACCAATTTTGGTCATTTTGGGTGCACACTGTTAACGCCCTGACCACATCAGTTTTAGTGAATATGGATTTTTAAACAATTTGACATTCTGGACCACCCCCTCAAGAAGCGAAATATAATAAAATACCAATTTTGGTCATTTTGGGTGCACACTGTTAACGCCCTGACCACATCAGTTTTAGTGAATATGGATTTTTAAACAATTTGACATTCTGGACCACCCCCTCAGGAAGCGAAATATAATAAAATACCAATTTTGGTCATTTTGGGTGCACACTGTTAACGCCCTGACCACATCAGTTTTAGTGAATATGGATTTTTAAACAATTTGACATTCTGGACCACCCCCTCAAGAAGCGAAATATAATAAAATACCAATTTTGGTCATTTTGGGTGCACACTGTTAACGCCCTGACCACATCAGTTTTAGTGAATATGGATTTTTAAACAATTTGACATTCTGGACCGCCCCCTCGGGCAGTGGTGTCATCGTGGTTACTCCAAGTTACTCACTGAGTAACCAGCTCTTCAGTTCAAAAAAAATTTTTTTTTTCAGGAAGCAAAATATAATAAAATACCAATTTTGGTTATTTTGGGTGCACACTGTTAACGCCCTGACCACATCAGTTTTAGTGAATATGGATTTTTAAACAATTTGACATTCTGGACCACCCCCTCAGGAAGCGAAATATAATAAAATACCAATTTTGGTCATTTTGGGTGCACACTGTTAACGCCCTGACCACATCAGTTTTAGTGAATATGGATTTTTAAACAATTTGACATTCTGGACCGCCCCCTCAGGAAGCAAAATATAATAAAATACCAATTTTGGTCATTTTGGGTGCACACTGTTAACGCCCTGACCACATCAGTTTTAGTGAATATGGATTTTTAAACAATTTGACATTCTGGACCACCCCCTCAAGAAGCGAAATATAATAAAATACCAATTTTGGTCATTTTGGGTGCACACTGTTAACGCCCTGACCACATCAGTTTTAGTGAATATGGATTTTTAAACAATTTGACATTCTGGACCGCCCCCTCGGGCAGTGGTGTCATCGTGGTTACTCCAAGTTACTCACTGAGTAACCAGCTCTTCAGTTCAAAAAAAAATTTTTTTTTTTTCAGGAAGCAAAATATAATAAAATACCAATTTTGGTTATTTTGGGTGCACACTGTTAACGCCCTGACCACATCAGTTTTAGTGAATATGGATTTTTAAACAATTTGACATTCTGGACCACCCCCTCAGGAAGCGAAATATAATAAAATACCAATTTTGGTCATTTTGGGTGCACACTGTTAACGCCCTGACCACATCAGTTTTAGTGAATATGGATTTTTAAACAATTTGACATTCTGGACCACCCCCTCAGGAAGCGAAATATAATAAAATACCAATTTTGGTCATTTTGGGTGCACACTGTTAACGCCCTGACCACATCAGTTTTAGTGAATATGGATTTTTAAACAATTTGACATTCTGGACCGCCCCCTCGGGCAGTGGTGTCATCGTGGTTACTCCAAGTTACTCACTGAGTAACCAGCTCTTCAGTTCAAAAAAAAAATTTTTTTTTTCAGGAAGCAAAATATAATAAAATACCAATTTTGGTTATTTTGGGTGCACACTGTTAACGCCCTGACCACATCAGTTTTAGTGAATATGGATTTTTAAACAATTTGACATTCTGGACCGCCCCCTCAGGAAGCAAAATATAATAAAATACCAATTTTGGTCATTTTGGGTGCACACTGTTAACGCCCTGACCACATCAGTTTTAGTGAATATGGATTTTTAAACAATTTGACATTCTGGACCGCCCCCTCGGGCAGTGGTGTCATCGTGGTTACTCCAAGTTACTCACTGAGTAACCAGCTCTTCAGTTCAAAAAAAAAATTTTTTTTTTTCAGGAAGCAAAATATAATAAAATACCAATTTTGGTTATTTTGGGTGCACACTGTTAACGCCCTGACCACATCAGTTTTAGTGAATATGGATTTTTAAACAATTTGACATTCTGGACCGCCCCCTCAGGAAGCAAAATATAATAAAATACCAATTTTGGTCATTTTGGGTGCACACTGTTAACGCCCTGACCACATCAGTTTTAGTGAATATGGATTTTTAAACAATTTGACATTCTGGACCACCCCCTCAAGAAGCGAAATATAATAAAATACCAATTTTGGTCATTTTGGGTGCACACTGTTAACGCCCTGACCACATCAGTTTTAGTGAATATGGATTTTTAAACAATTTGACATTCTGGACCACCCCCTCAAGAAGCGAAATATAATAAAATACCAATTTTGGTCATTTTGGGTGCACACTGTTAACGCCCTGACCACATCAGTTTTAGTGAATATGGATTTTTAAACAATTTGACATTCTGGACCGCCCCCTCGGGCAGTGGTGTCATCGTGGTTACTCCAAGTTACTCACTGAGTAACCAGCTCTTCAGTTCAAAAAAAATTTTTTTTTTCAGGAAGCAAAATATAATAAAATACCAATTTTGGTTATTTTGGGTGCACACTGTTAACGCCCTGACCACATCAGTTTTAGTGAATATGGATTTTTAAACAATTTGACATTCTGGACCACCCCCTCAGGAAGCGAAATATAATAAAATACCAATTTTGGTCATTTTGGGTGCACACTGTTAACGCCCTGACCACATCAGTTTTAGTGAATATGGATTTTTAAACAATTTGACATTCTGGACCGCCCCCTCAGGAAGCAAAATATAATAAAATACCAATTTTGGTCATTTTGGGTGCACACTGTTAACGCCCTGACCACATCAGTTTTAGTGAATATGGATTTTTAAACAATTTGACATTCTGGACCACCCCCTCAAGAAGCGAAATATAATAAAATACCAATTTTGGTCATTTTGGGTGCACACTGTTAACGCCCTGACCACATCAGTTTTAGTGAATATGGATTTTTAAACAATTTGACATTCTGGACCGCCCCCTCGGGCAGTGGTGTCATCGTGGTTACTCCAAGTTACTCACTGAGTAACCAGCTCTTCAGTTCAAAAAAAAATTTTTTTTTTTTCAGGAAGCAAAATATAATAAAATACCAATTTTGGTTATTTTGGGTGCACACTGTTAACGCCCTGACCACATCAGTTTTAGTGAATATGGATTTTTAAACAATTTGACATTCTGGACCACCCCCTCAGGAAGCGAAATATAATAAAATACCAATTTTGGTCATTTTGGGTGCACACTGTTAACGCCCTGACCACATCAGTTTTAGTGAATATGGATTTTTAAACAATTTGACATTCTGGACCACCCCCTCAGGAAGCGAAATATAATAAAATACCAATTTTGGTCATTTTGGGTGCACACTGTTAACGCCCTGACCACATCAGTTTTAGTGAATATGGATTTTTAAACAATTTGACATTCTGGACCACCCCCTCAAGAAGCGAAATATAATAAAATACCAATTTTGGTCATTTTGGGTGCACACTGTTAACGCCCTGACCACATCAGTTTTAGTGAATATGGATTTTTAAACAATTTGACATTCTGGACCACCCCCTCAGGAAGCGAAATATAATAAAATACCAATTTTGGTCATTTTGGGTGCACACTGTTAACGCCCTGACCACATCAGTTTTAGTGAATATGGATTTTTAAACAATTTGACATTCTGGACCGCCCCCTCGGGCAGTGGTGTCATCGTGGTTACTCCAAGTTACTCACTGAGTAACCAGCTCTTCAGTTCAAAAAAAAAATTTTTTTTTTCAGGAAGCAAAATATAATAAAATACCAATTTTGGTTATTTTGGGTGCACACTGTTAACGCCCTGACCACATCAGTTTTAGTGAATATGGATTTTTAAACAATTTGACATTCTGGACCGCCCCCTCAGGAAGCAAAATATAATAAAATACCAATTTTGGTCATTTTGGGTGCACACTGTTAACGCCCTGACCACATCAGTTTTAGTGAATATGGATTTTTAAACAATTTGACATTCTGGACCACCCCCTCAAGAAGCGAAATATAATAAAATACCAATTTTGGTCATTTTGGGTGCACACTGTTAACGCCCTGACCACATCAGTTTTAGTGAATATGGATTTTTAAACAATTTGACATTCTGGACCACCCCCTCAAGAAGCGAAATATAATAAAATACCAATTTTGGTCATTTTGGGTGCACACTGTTAACGCCCTGACCACATCAGTTTTAGTGAATATGGATTTTTAAACAATTTGACATTCTGGACCGCCCCCTCGGGCAGTGGTGTCATCGTGGTTACTCCAAGTTACTCACTGAGTAACCAGCTCTTCAGTTCAAAAAAAAATTTTTTTTTTTTCAGGAAGCAAAATATAATAAAATACCAATTTTGGTTATTTTGGGTGCACACTGTTAACGCCCTGACCACATCAGTTTTAGTGAATATGGATTTTTAAACAATTTGACATTCTGGACCACCCCCTCAAGAAGCGAAATATAATAAAATACCAATTTTGGTCATTTTGGGTGCACACTGTTAACGCCCTGACCACATCAGTTTTAGTGAATATGGATTTTTAAACAATTTGACATTCTGGACCGCCCCCTCGGGCAGTGGTGTCATCGTGGTTACTCCAAGTTACTCACTGAGTAACCAGCTCTTCAGTTCAAAAAAAAATTTTTTTTTCAGGAAGCAAAATATAATAAAATACCAATTTTGGTTATTTTGGGTGCACACTGTTAACGCCCTGACCACATCAGTTTTAGTGAATATGGATTTTTAAACAATTTGACATTCTGGACCACCCCCTCAAGAAGCGAAATATAATAAAATACCAATTTTGGTCATTTTGGGTGCACACTGTTAACGCCCTGACCACATCAGTTTTAGTGAATATGGATTTTTAAACAATTTGACATTCTGGACCGCCCCCTCGGGCAGTGGTGTCATCGTGGTTACTCCAAGTTACTCACTGAGTAACCAGCTCTTCAGTTCAAAAAAAAATTTTTTTTTTTTCAGGAAGCAAAATATAATAAAATACCAATTTTGGTTATTTTGGGTGCACACTGTTAACGCCCTGACCACATCAGTTTTAGTGAATATGGATTTTTAAACAATTTGACATTCTGGACCACCCCCTCAAGAAGCGAAATATAATAAAATACCAATTTTGGTCATTTTGGGTGCACACTGTTAACGCCCTGACCACATCAGTTTTAGTGAATATGGATTTTTAAACAATTTGACATTCTGGACCGCCCCCTCGGGCAGTGGTGTCATCGTGGTTACTCCAAGTTACTCACTGAGTAACCAGCTCTTCAGTTCAAAAAAAATTTTTTTTTTCAGGAAGCAAAATATAATAAAATACCAATTTTGGTTATTTTGGGTGCACACTGTTAACGCCCTGACCACATCAGTTTTAGTGAATATGGATTTTTAAACAATTTGACATTCTGGACCACCCCCTCAGGAAGCGAAATATAATAAAATACCAATTTTGGTCATTTTGGGTGCACACTGTTAACGCCCTGACCACATCAGTTTTAGTGAATATGGATTTTTAAACAATTTGACATTCTGGACCGCCCCCTCAGGAAGCAAAATATAATAAAATACCAATTTTGGTCATTTTGGGTGCACACTGTTAACGCCCTGACCACATCAGTTTTAGTGAATATGGATTTTTAAACAATTTGACATTCTGGACCACCCCCTCAAGAAGCGAAATATAATAAAATACCAATTTTGGTCATTTTGGGTGCACACTGTTAACGCCCTGACCACATCAGTTTTAGTGAATATGGATTTTTAAACAATTTGACATTCTGGACCGCCCCCTCGGGCAGTGGTGTCATCGTGGTTACTCCAAGTTACTCACTGAGTAACCAGCTCTTCAGTTCAAAAAAAAAATTTTTTTTTTTCAGGAAGCAAAATATAATAAAATACCAATTTTGGTTATTTTGGGTGCACACTGTTAACGCCCTGACCACATCAGTTTTAGTGAATATGGATTTTTAAACAATTTGACATTCTGGACCGCCCCCTCAGGAAGCAAAATATAATAAAATACCAATTTTGGTCATTTTGGGTGCACACTGTTAACGCCCTGACCACATCAGTTTTAGTGAATATGGATTTTTAAACAATTTGACATTCTGGACCACCCCCTCAGGAAGCGAAATATAATAAAATACCAATTTTGGTCATTTTGGGTGCACACTGTTAACGCCCTGACCACATCAGTTTTAGTGAATATGGATTTTTAAACAATTTGACATTCTGGACCACCCCCTCAGGAAGCGAAATATAATAAAATACCAATTTTGGTCATTTTGGGTGCACACTGTTAACGCCCTGACCACATCAGTTTTAGTGAATATGGATTTTTAAACAATTTGACATTCTGGACCACCCCCTCAGGAAGCGAAATATAATAAAATACCAATTTTGGTCATTTTGGGTGCACACTGTTAACGCCCTGACCACATCAGTTTTAGTGAATATGGATTTTTAAACAATTTGACATTCTGGACCACCCCCTCAAGAAGCGAAATATAATAAAATACCAATTTTGGTCATTTTGGGTGCACACTGTTAACGCCCTGACCACATCAGTTTTAGTGAATATGGATTTTTAAACAATTTGACATTCTGGACCGCCCCCTCGGGCAGTGGTGTCATCGTGGTTACTCCAAGTTACTCACTGAGTAACCAGCTCTTCAGTTCAAAAAAAAATTTTTTTTTTCAGGAAGCAAAATATAATAAAATACCAATTTTGGTTATTTTGGGTGCACACTGTTAACGCCCTGACCACATCAGTTTTAGTGAATATGGATTTTTAAACAATTTGACATTCTGGACCGCCCCCTCAGGAAGCAAAATATAATAAAATACCAATTTTGGTCATTTTGGGTGCACACTGTTAACGCCCTGACCACATCAGTTTTAGTGAATATGGATTTTTAAACAATTTGACATTCTGGACCACCCCCTCAAGAAGCGAAATATAATAAAATACCAATTTTGGTCATTTTGGGTGCACACTGTTAACGCCCTGACCACATCAGTTTTAGTGAATATGGATTTTTAAACAATTTGACATTCTGGACCACCCCCTCAGGAAGCGAAATATAATAAAATACCAATTTTGGTCATTTTGGGTGCACACTGTTAACGCCCTGACCACATCAGTTTTAGTGAATATGGATTTTTAAACAATTTGACATTCTGGACCACCCCCTCAGGAAGCGAAATATAATAAAATACCAATTTTGGTCATTTTGGGTGCACACTGTTAACGCCCTGACCACATCAGTTTTAGTGAATATGGATTTTTAAACAATTTGACATTCTGGACCACCCCCTCAAGAAGCGAAATATAATAAAATACCAATTTTGGTCATTTTGGGTGCACACTGTTAACGCCCTGACCACATCAGTTTTAGTGAATATGGATTTTTAAACAATTTGACATTCTGGACCACCCCCTCAGGAAGCGAAATATAATAAAATACCAATTTTGGTCATTTTGGGTGCACACTGTTAACGCCCTGACCACATCAGTTTTAGTGAATATGGATTTTTAAACAATTTGACATTCTGGACCACCCCCTCAAGAAGCGAAATATAATAAAATACCAATTTTGGTCATTTTGGGTGCACACTGTTAACGCCCTGACCACATCAGTTTTAGTGAATATGGATTTTTAAACAATTTGACATTCTGGACCGCCCCCTCGGGCAGTGGTGTCATCGTGGTTACTCCAAGTTACTCACTGAGTAACCAGCTCTTCAGTTCAAAAAAAAATTTTTTTTTTTTCAGGAAGCAAAATATAATAAAATACCAATTTTGGTTATTTTGGGTGCACACTGTTAACGCCCTGACCACATCAGTTTTAGTGAATATGGATTTTTAAACAATTTGACATTCTGGACCGCCCCCTCGGGCAGTGGTGTCATCGTGGTTACTCCAAGTTACTCACTGAGTAACCAGCTCTTCAGTTCAAAAAAAATTTTTTTTTTCAGGAAGCAAAATATAATAAAATACCAATTTTGGTTATTTTGGGTGCACACTGTTAACGCCCTGACCACATCAGTTTTAGTGAATATGGATTTTTAAACAATTTGACATTCTGGACCACCCCCTCAGGAAGCGAAATATAATAAAATACCAATTTTGGTCATTTTGGGTGCACACTGTTAACGCCCTGACCACATCAGTTTTAGTGAATATGGATTTTTAAACAATTTGACATTCTGGACCGCCCCCTCAGGAAGCAAAATATAATAAAATACCAATTTTGGTCATTTTGGGTGCACACTGTTAACGCCCTGACCACATCAGTTTTAGTGAATATGGATTTTTAAACAATTTGACATTCTGGACCACCCCCTCAAGAAGCGAAATATAATAAAATACCAATTTTGGTCATTTTGGGTGCACACTGTTAACGCCCTGACCACATCAGTTTTAGTGAATATGGATTTTTAAACAATTTGACATTCTGGACCACCCCCTCAAGAAGCGAAATATAATAAAATACCAATTTTGGTCATTTTGGGTGCACACTGTTAACGCCCTGACCACATCAGTTTTAGTGAATATGGATTTTTAAACAATTTGACATTCTGGACCACCCCCTCAAGAAGCGAAATATAATAAAATACCAATTTTGGTCATTTTGGGTGCACACTGTTAACGCCCTGACCACATCAGTTTTAGTGAATATGGATTTTTAAACAATTTGACATTCTGGACCGCCCCCTCAGGAAGCAAAATATAATAAAATACCAATTTTGGTCATTTTGGGTGCACACTGTTAACGCCCTGACCACATCAGTTTTAGTGAATATGGATTTTTAAACAATTTGACATTCTGGACCACCCCCTCAAGAAGCGAAATATAATAAAATACCAATTTTGGTCATTTTGGGTGCACACTGTTAACGCCCTGACCACATCAGTTTTAGTGAATATGGATTTTTAAACAATTTGACATTCTGGACCGCCCCCTCGGGCAGTGGTGTCATCGTGGTTACTCCAAGTTACTCACTGAGTAACCAGCTCTTCAGTTCAAAAAAAAATTTTTTTTTTTTCAGGAAGCAAAATATAATAAAATACCAATTTTGGTTATTTTGGGTGCACACTGTTAACGCCCTGACCACATCAGTTTTAGTGAATATGGATTTTTAAACAATTTGACATTCTGGACCACCCCCTCAGGAAGCGAAATATAATAAAATACCAATTTTGGTCATTTTGGGTGCACACTGTTAACGCCCTGACCACATCAGTTTTAGTGAATATGGATTTTTAAACAATTTGACATTCTGGACCACCCCCTCAGGAAGCGAAATATAATAAAATACCAATTTTGGTCATTTTGGGTGCACACTGTTAACGCCCTGACCACATCAGTTTTAGTGAATATGGATTTTTAAACAATTTGACATTCTGGACCACCCCCTCAAGAAGCGAAATATAATAAAATACCAATTTTGGTCATTTTGGGTGCACACTGTTAACGCCCTGACCACATCAGTTTTAGTGAATATGGATTTTTAAACAATTTGACATTCTGGACCACCCCCTCAGGAAGCGAAATATAATAAAATACCAATTTTGGTCATTTTGGGTGCACACTGTTAACGCCCTGACCACATCAGTTTTAGTGAATATGGATTTTTAAACAATTTGACATTCTGGACCGCCCCCTCGGGCAGTGGTGTCATCGTGGTTACTCCAAGTTACTCACTGAGTAACCAGCTCTTCAGTTCAAAAAAAAAATTTTTTTTTTCAGGAAGCAAAATATAATAAAATACCAATTTTGGTTATTTTGGGTGCACACTGTTAACGCCCTGACCACATCAGTTTTAGTGAATATGGATTTTTAAACAATTTGACATTCTGGACCGCCCCCTCAGGAAGCAAAATATAATAAAATACCAATTTTGGTCATTTTGGGTGCACACTGTTAACGCCCTGACCACATCAGTTTTAGTGAATATGGATTTTTAAACAATTTGACATTCTGGACCGCCCCCTCGGGCAGTGGTGTCATCGTGGTTACTCCAAGTTACTCACTGAGTAACCAGCTCTTCAGTTCAAAAAAAAATTTTTTTTTTTTCAGGAAGCAAAATATAATAAAATACCAATTTTGGTTATTTTGGGTGCACACTGTTAACGCCCTGACCACATCAGTTTTAGTGAATATGGATTTTTAAACAATTTGACATTCTGGACCACCCCCTCAGGAAGCGAAATATAATAAAATACCAATTTTGGTCATTTTGGGTGCACACTGTTAACGCCCTGACCACATCAGTTTTAGTGAATATGGATTTTTAAACAATTTGACATTCTGGACCACCCCCTCAGGAAGCGAAATATAATAAAATACCAATTTTGGTCATTTTGGGTGCACACTGTTAACGCCCTGACCACATCAGTTTTAGTGAATATGGATTTTTAAACAATTTGACATTCTGGACCACCCCCTCAAGAAGCGAAATATAATAAAATACCAATTTTGGTCATTTTGGGTGCACACTGTTAACGCCCTGACCACATCAGTTTTAGTGAATATGGATTTTTAAACAATTTGACATTCTGGACCACCCCCTCAGGAAGCGAAATATAATAAAATACCAATTTTGGTCATTTTGGGTGCACACTGTTAACGCCCTGACCACATCAGTTTTAGTGAATATGGATTTTTAAACAATTTGACATTCTGGACCGCCCCCTCGGGCAGTGGTGTCATCGTGGTTACTCCAAGTTACTCACTGAGTAACCAGCTCTTCAGTTCAAAAAAAAAATTTTTTTTTTCAGGAAGCAAAATATAATAAAATACCAATTTTGGTTATTTTGGGTGCACACTGTTAACGCCCTGACCACATCAGTTTTAGTGAATATGGATTTTTAAACAATTTGACATTCTGGACCGCCCCCTCAGGAAGCAAAATATAATAAAATACCAATTTTGGTCATTTTGGGTGCACACTGTTAACGCCCTGACCACATCAGTTTTAGTGAATATGGATTTTTAAACAATTTGACATTCTGGACCGCCCCCTCGGGCAGTGGTGTCATCGTGGTTACTCCAAGTTACTCACTGAGTAACCAGCTCTTCAGTTCAAAAAAAAAATTTTTTTTTTTCAGGAAGCAAAATATAATAAAATACCAATTTTGGTTATTTTGGGTGCACACTGTTAACGCCCTGACCACATCAGTTTTAGTGAATATGGATTTTTAAACAATTTGACATTCTGGACCGCCCCCTCAGGAAGCAAAATATAATAAAATACCAATTTTGGTCATTTTGGGTGCACACTGTTAACGCCCTGACCACATCAGTTTTAGTGAATATGGATTTTTAAACAATTTGACATTCTGGACCACCCCCTCAAGAAGCGAAATATAATAAAATACCAATTTTGGTCATTTTGGGTGCACACTGTTAACGCCCTGACCACATCAGTTTTAGTGAATATGGATTTTTAAACAATTTGACATTCTGGACCACCCCCTCAAGAAGCGAAATATAATAAAATACCAATTTTGGTCATTTTGGGTGCACACTGTTAACGCCCTGACCACATCAGTTTTAGTGAATATGGATTTTTAAACAATTTGACATTCTGGACCACCCCCTCAGGAAGCGAAATATAATAAAATACCAATTTTGGTCATTTTGGGTGCACACTGTTAACGCCCTGACCACATCAGTTTTAGTGAATATGGATTTTTAAACAATTTGACATTCTGGACCGCCCCCTCGGGCAGTGGTGTCATCGTGGTTACTCCAAGTTACTCACTGAGTAACCAGCTCTTCAGTTCAAAAAAAAAATTTTTTTTTTCAGGAAGCAAAATATAATAAAATACCAATTTTGGTTATTTTGGGTGCACACTGTTAACGCCCTGACCACATCAGTTTTAGTGAATATGGATTTTTAAACAATTTGACATTCTGGACCACCCCCTCAAGAAGCGAAATATAATAAAATACCAATTTTGGTCATTTTGGGTGCACACTGTTAACGCCCTGACCACATCAGTTTTAGTGAATATGGATTTTTAAACAATTTGACATTCTGGACCACCCCCTCAAGAAGCGAAATATAATAAAATACCAATTTTGGTCATTTTGGGTGCACACTGTTAACGCCCTGACCACATCAGTTTTAGTGAATATGGATTTTTAAACAATTTGACATTCTGGACCGCCCCCTCGGGCAGTGGTGTCATCGTGGTTACTCCAAGTTACTCACTGAGTAACCAGCTCTTCAGTTCAAAAAAAAAATTTTTTTTTTTCAGGAAGCAAAATATAATAAAATACCAATTTTGGTTATTTTGGGTGCACACTGTTAACGCCCTGACCACATCAGTTTTAGTGAATATGGATTTTTAAACAATTTGACATTCTGGACCGCCCCCTCAGGAAGCAAAATATAATAAAATACCAATTTTGGTCATTTTGGGTGCACACTGTTAACGCCCTGACCACATCAGTTTTAGTGAATATGGATTTTTAAACAATTTGACATTCTGGACCACCCCCTCAAGAAGCGAAATATAATAAAATACCAATTTTGGTCATTTTGGGTGCACACTGTTAACGCCCTGACCACATCAGTTTTAGTGAATATGGATTTTTAAACAATTTGACATTCTGGACCACCCCCTCAAGAAGCGAAATATAATAAAATACCAATTTTGGTCATTTTGGGTGCACACTGTTAACGCCCTGACCACATCAGTTTTAGTGAATATGGATTTTTAAACAATTTGACATTCTGGACCGCCCCCTCGGGCAGTGGTGTCATCGTGGTTACTCCAAGTTACTCACTGAGTAACCAGCTCTTCAGTTCAAAAAAAATTTTTTTTTTCAGGAAGCAAAATATAATAAAATACCAATTTTGGTTATTTTGGGTGCACACTGTTAACGCCCTGACCACATCAGTTTTAGTGAATATGGATTTTTAAACAATTTGACATTCTGGACCGCCCCCTCAGGAAGCAAAATATAATAAAATACCAATTTTGGTCATTTTGGGTGCACACTGTTAACGCCCTGACCACATCAGTTTTAGTGAATATGGATTTTTAAACAATTTGACATTCTGGACCGCCCCCTCGGGCAGTGGTGTCATCGTGGTTACTCCAAGTTACTCACTGAGTAACCAGCTCTTCAGTTCAAAAAAAATTTTTTTTTTCAGGAAGCAAAATATAATAAAATACCAATTTTGGTTATTTTGGGTGCACACTGTTAACGCCCTGACCACATCAGTTTTAGTGAATATGGATTTTTAAACAATTTGACATTCTGGACCACCCCCTCAAGAAGCGAAATATAATAAAATACCAATTTTGGTCATTTTGGGTGCACACTGTTAACGCCCTGACCACATCAGTTTTAGTGAATATGGATTTTTAAACAATTTGACATTCTGGACCGCCCCCTCGGGCAGTGGTGTCATCGTGGTTACTCCAAGTTACTCACTGAGTAACCAGCTCTTCAGTTCAAAAAAAATTTTTTTTTTCAGGAAGCAAAATATAATAAAATACCAATTTTGGTTATTTTGGGTGCACACTGTTAACGCCCTGACCACATCAGTTTTAGTGAATATGGATTTTTAAACAATTTGACATTCTGGACCACCCCCTCAGGAAGCGAAATATAATAAAATACCAATTTTGGTCATTTTGGGTGCACACTGTTAACGCCCTGACCACATCAGTTTTAGTGAATATGGATTTTTAAACAATTTGACATTCTGGACCGCCCCCTCAGGAAGCAAAATATAATAAAATACCAATTTTGGTCATTTTGGGTGCACACTGTTAACGCCCTGACCACATCAGTTTTAGTGAATATGGATTTTTAAACAATTTGACATTCTGGACCACCCCCTCAAGAAGCGAAATATAATAAAATACCAATTTTGGTCATTTTGGGTGCACACTGTTAACGCCCTGACCACATCAGTTTTAGTGAATATGGATTTTTAAACAATTTGACATTCTGGACCGCCCCCTCGGGCAGTGGTGTCATCGTGGTTACTCCAAGTTACTCACTGAGTAACCAGCTCTTCAGTTCAAAAAAAAATTTTTTTTTTCAGGAAGCAAAATATAATAAAATACCAATTTTGGTTATTTTGGGTGCACACTGTTAACGCCCTGACCACATCAGTTTTAGTGAATATGGATTTTTAAACAATTTGACATTCTGGACCGCCCCCTCAGGAAGCAAAATATAATAAAATACCAATTTTGGTCATTTTGGGTGCACACTGTTAACGCCCTGACCACATCAGTTTTAGTGAATATGGATTTTTAAACAATTTGACATTCTGGACCACCCCCTCAGGAAGCGAAATATAATAAAATACCAATTTTGGTCATTTTGGGTGCACACTGTTAACGCCCTGACCACATCAGTTTTAGTGAATATGGATTTTTAAACAATTTGACATTCTGGACCACCCCCTCAAGAAGCGAAATATAATAAAATACCAATTTTGGTCATTTTGGGTGCACACTGTTAACGCCCTGACCACATCAGTTTTAGTGAATATGGATTTTTAAACAATTTGACATTCTGGACCACCCCCTCAGGAAGCGAAATATAATAAAATACCAATTTTGGTCATTTTGGGTGCACACTGTTAACGCCCTGACCACATCAGTTTTAGTGAATATGGATTTTTAAACAATTTGACATTCTGGACCACCCCCTCAAGAAGCGAAATATAATAAAATACCAATTTTGGTCATTTTGGGTGCACACTGTTAACGCCCTGACCACATCAGTTTTAGTGAATATGGATTTTTAAACAATTTGACATTCTGGACCGCCCCCTCGGGCAGTGGTGTCATCGTGGTTACTCCAAGTTACTCACTGAGTAACCAGCTCTTCAGTTCAAAAAAAAATTTTTTTTTTTTCAGGAAGCAAAATATAATAAAATACCAATTTTGGTTATTTTGGGTGCACACTGTTAACGCCCTGACCACATCAGTTTTAGTGAATATGGATTTTTAAACAATTTGACATTCTGGACCACCCCCTCAAGAAGCGAAATATAATAAAATACCAATTTTGGTCATTTTGGGTGCACACTGTTAACGCCCTGACCACATCAGTTTTAGTGAATATGGATTTTTAAACAATTTGACATTCTGGACCGCCCCCTCGGGCAGTGGTGTCATCGTGGTTACTCCAAGTTACTCACTGAGTAACCAGCTCTTCAGTTCAAAAAAAATTTTTTTTTTCAGGAAGCAAAATATAATAAAATACCAATTTTGGTTATTTTGGGTGCACACTGTTAACGCCCTGACCACATCAGTTTTAGTGAATATGGATTTTTAAACAATTTGACATTCTGGACCACCCCCTCAGGAAGCGAAATATAATAAAATACCAATTTTGGTCATTTTGGGTGCACACTGTTAACGCCCTGACCACATCAGTTTTAGTGAATATGGATTTTTAAACAATTTGACATTCTGGACCGCCCCCTCAGGAAGCAAAATATAATAAAATACCAATTTTGGTCATTTTGGGTGCACACTGTTAACGCCCTGACCACATCAGTTTTAGTGAATATGGATTTTTAAACAATTTGACATTCTGGACCACCCCCTCAAGAAGCGAAATATAATAAAATACCAATTTTGGTCATTTTGGGTGCACACTGTTAACGCCCTGACCACATCAGTTTTAGTGAATATGGATTTTTAAACAATTTGACATTCTGGACCGCCCCCTCGGGCAGTGGTGTCATCGTGGTTACTCCAAGTTACTCACTGAGTAACCAGCTCTTCAGTTCAAAAAAAAAATTTTTTTTTTTCAGGAAGCAAAATATAATAAAATACCAATTTTGGTTATTTTGGGTGCACACTGTTAACGCCCTGACCACATCAGTTTTAGTGAATATGGATTTTTAAACAATTTGACATTCTGGACCGCCCCCTCAGGAAGCAAAATATAATAAAATACCAATTTTGGTCATTTTGGGTGCACACTGTTAACGCCCTGACCACATCAGTTTTAGTGAATATGGATTTTTAAACAATTTGACATTCTGGACCACCCCCTCAGGAAGCGAAATATAATAAAATACCAATTTTGGTCATTTTGGGTGCACACTGTTAACGCCCTGACCACATCAGTTTTAGTGAATATGGATTTTTAAACAATTTGACATTCTGGACCACCCCCTCAAGAAGCGAAATATAATAAAATACCAATTTTGGTCATTTTGGGTGCACACTGTTAACGCCCTGACCACATCAGTTTTAGTGAATATGGATTTTTAAACAATTTGACATTCTGGACCGCCCCCTCGGGCAGTGGTGTCATCGTGGTTACTCCAAGTTACTCACTGAGTAACCAGCTCTTCAGTTCAAAAAAAAAATTTTTTTTTTCAGGAAGCAAAATATAATAAAATACCAATTTTGGTTATTTTGGGTGCACACTGTTAACGCCCTGACCACATCAGTTTTAGTGAATATGGATTTTTAAACAATTTGACATTCTGGACCGCCCCCTCAGGAAGCAAAATATAATAAAATACCAATTTTGGTCATTTTGGGTGCACACTGTTAACGCCCTGACCACATCAGTTTTAGTGAATATGGATTTTTAAACAATTTGACATTCTGGACCGCCCCCTCGGCCCCTGACCGTACCAGATTGAATGTAAATGGGATTTGACAAAAGTCGGTACCCACGACTACCCCCTCAGGAAGCAAAATTTAATAAAACGTTATTTTTGACCATTTTGGGTGTTCAGTGTTAACGCCCTGACCGTACCAGATTGAATGTAAATGGGATTTGACAAAAGTCGGTACCCACGACTACCCCCTCAGGAAGCAAAATTTAATAAAACGTTATTTTTGACCATTTTGGGTGTTCAGTGTTAACGCCCTGACCGTACCAGATTGAATGTAAATGGGATTTGACAAAAGTCGGTACCCACGACTACCCCCTCAGGAAGCAAAATTTAATAAAACGTTATTTTTGACCATTTTGGGTGTTCAGTGTTAACGCCCTGACCGTACCAGATTGAATGTAAATGGGATTTGACAAAAGTCGGTACCCACGACTACCCCCTCAGGAAGCAAAATTTAATAAAACGTTATTTTTGACCATTTTGGGTGTTCAGTGTTAACGCCCTGACCGTACCAGATTGAATGTAAATGGGATTTGACAAAAGTCGGTACCCACGACTACCCCCTCAGGAAGCAAAATTTAATAAAACGTTATTTTTGACCATTTTGGGTGTTCAGTGTTAACGCCCTGACCGTACCAGATTGAATGTAAATGGGATTTGACAAAAGTCGGTACCCACGACTACCCCCTCAGGAAGCAAAATTTAATAAAACGTTATTTTTGACCATTTTGGGTGTTCAGTGTTAACGCCCTGACCGTACCAGATTGAATGTAAATGGGATTTGACAAAAGTCGGTACCCACGACTACCCCCTCAGGAAGCAAAATTTAATAAAACGTTATTTTTGACCATTTTGGGTGTTCAGTGTTAACGCCCTGACCGTACCAGATTGAATGTAAATGGGATTTGACAAAAGTCGGTACCCACGACTACCCCCTCAGGAAGCAAAATTTAATAAAACGTTATTTTTGACCATTTTGGGTGTTCAGTGTTAACGCCCTGACCGTACCAGATTGAATGTAAATGGGATTTGACAAAAGTCGGTACCCACGACCACCCCCTCAGGAAGCAAAATTTAATAAAACGTTATTTTTGACCATTTTGGGTGTTCAGTGTTAACGCCCTGACCGTACCAGATTGAATGTAAATGGGATTTGACAAAAGTCGGTACCCACGACCACCCCCTCAGGAAGCAAAATTTAATAAAACGTTATTTTTGACCATTTTGGGTGTTCAGTGTTAACGCCCTGACCGTACCAGATTGAATGTAAATGGGATTTGACAAAAGTCGGTACCCACGACTACCCCCTCAGGAAGCAAAATTTAATAAAACGTTATTTTTGACCATTTTGGGTGTTCAGTGTTAACGCCCTGACCGTACCAGATTGAATGTAAATGGGATTTGACAAAAGTCGGTACCCACGACTACCCCCTCAGGAAGCAAAATTTAATAAAACGTTATTTTTGACCATTTTGGGTGTTCAGTGTTAACGCCCTGACCGTACCAGATTGAATGTAAATGGGATTTGACAAAAGTCGGTACCCACGACCACCCCCTCAGGAAGCAAAATTTAATAAAACGTTATTTTTGACCATTTTGGGTGTTCAGTGTTAACGCCCTGACCGTACCAGATTGAGTGTAAATGGGATTTGACAAAAGTCGGTACCCACGACCACCCCCTCAGGAAGCAAAATTTGATAAAACGTTATTTTTGACCATTTTGGGTGTTCAGTGTTAACGCCCTGACCGTACCAGATTGAATGTAAATGGGATTTGACAAAAGTCGGTACCCACGACTACCCCCTCAGGAAGCAAAATTTAATAAAACGTTATTTTTGACCATTTTGGGTGTTCAGTGTTAACGCCCTGACCGTACCAGATTGAATGTAAATGGGATTTGACAAAAGTCGGTACCCACGACCACCCCCTCAGGAAGCAAAATTTAATAAAACGTTATTTTTGACCATTTTGGGTGTTCAGTGTTAACGCCCTGACCGTACCAGATTGAATGTAAATGGGATTTGACAAAAGTCGGTACCCACGACCACCCCCTCAGGAAGCAAAATTTAATAAAACGTTATTTTTGACCATTTTGGGTGTTCAGTGTTAACGCCCTGACCGTACCAGATTGAATGTAAATGGGATTTGACAAAAGTCGGTACCCACGACCACCCCCTCAGGAAGCAAAATTTAATAAAACGTTATTTTTGACCATTTTGGGTGTTCAGTGTTAACGCCCTGACCGTACCAGATTGAATGTAAATGGGATTTGACAAAAGTCGGTACCCACGACTACCCCCTCAGGAAGCAAAATTTAATAAAACGTTATTTTTGACCATTTTGGGTGTTCAGTGTTAACGCCCTGACCGTACCAGATTGAATGTAAATGGGATTTGACAAAAGTCGGTACCCACGACCACCCCCTCAGGAAGCAAAATTTAATAAAACGTTATTTTTGACCATTTTGGGTGTTCAGTGTTAACGCCCTGACCGTACCAGATTGAATGTAAATGGGATTTGACAAAAGTCGGTACCCACGACCACCCCCTCAGGAAGCAAAATTTAATAAAACGTTATTTTTGACCATTTTGGGTGTTCAGTGTTAACGCCCTGACCGTACCAGATTGAATGTAAATGGGATTTGACAAAAGTCGGTACCCACGACTACCCCCTCAGGAAGCAAAATTTAATAAAACGTTATTTTTGACCATTTTGGGTGTTCAGTGTTAACGCCCTGACCGTACCAGATTGAATGTAAATGGGATTTGACAAAAGTCGGTACCCACGACCACCCCCTCAGGAAGCAAAATTTAATAAAACGTTATTTTTGACCATTTTGGGTGTTCAGTGTTAACGCCCTGACCGTACCAGATTGAATGTAAATGGGATTTGACAAAAGTCGGTACCCACGACTACCCCCTCAGGAAGCAAAATTTAATAAAACGTTATTTTTGACCATTTTGGGTGTTCAGTGTTAACGCCCTGACCGTACCAGATTGAATGTAAATGGGATTTGACAAAAGTCGGTACCCACGACTACCCCCTCAGGAAGCAAAATTTAATAAAACGTTATTTTTGACCATTTTGGGTGTTCAGTGTTAACGCCCTGACCGTACCAGATTGAATGTAAATGGGATTTGACAAAAGTCGGTACCCACGACTACCCCCTCAGGAAGCAAAATTTAATAAAACGTTATTTTTGACCATTTTGGGTGTTCAGTGTTAACGCCCTGACCGTACCAGATTGAGTGTAAATGGGATTTGACAAAAGTCGGTACCCACGACCACCCCCTCAGGAAGCAAAATTTAATAAAACGTTATTTTTGACCATTTTGGGTGTTCAGTGTTAACGCCCTGACCGTACCAGATTGAGTGTAAATGGGATTTGACAAAAGTCGGTACCCACGACCACCCCCTCAGGAAGCAAAATTTGATAAAACGTTATTTTTGACCATTTTGGGTGTTCAGTGTTAACGCCCTGACCGTACCAGATTGAATGTAAATGGGATTTGACAAAAGTCGGTACCCACGACTACCCCCTCAGGAAGCAAAATTTGATAAAACGTTATTTTTGACCATTTTGGGTGTTCAGTGTTAACGCCCTGACCGTACCAGATTGAGTGTAAATGGGATTTGACAAAAGTCGGTACCCACGACCACCCCCTCAGGAAGCAAAATTTGATAAAACGTTATTTTTGACCATTTTGGGTGTTCAGTGTTAACGCCCTGACCGTACCAGATTGAATGTAAATGGGATTTGACAAAAGTCGGTACCCACGACTACCCCCTCAGGAAGCAAAATTTAATAAAACGTTATTTTTGACCATTTTGGGTGTTCAGTGTTAACGCCCTGACCGTACCAGATTGAATGTAAATGGGATTTGACAAAAGTCGGTACCCACGACTACCCCCTCAGGAAGCAAAATTTAATAAAACGTTATTTTTGACCATTTTGGGTGTTCAGTGTTAACGCCCTGACCGTACCAGATTGAGTGTAAATGGGATTTGACAAAAGTCGGTACCCACGACCACCCCCTCAGGAAGCAAAATTTGATAAAACGTTATTTTTGACCATTTTGGGTGTTCAGTGTTAACGCCCTGACCGTACCAGATTGAATGTAAATGGGATTTGACAAAAGTCGGTACCCACGACTACCCCCTCAGGAAGCAAAATTTGATAAAACGTTATTTTTGACCATTTTGGGTGTTCAGTGTTAACGCCCTGACCGTACCAGATTGAGTGTAAATGGGATTTGACAAAAGTCGGTACCCACGACCACCCCCTCAGGAAGCAAAATTTGATAAAACGTTATTTTTGACCATTTTGGGTGTTCAGTGTTAACGCCCTGACCGTACCAGATTGAATGTAAATGGGATTTGACAAAAGTCGGTACCCACGACCACCCCCTCAGGTAGCAAAATTTAATAAAACGTAATTTGAGAGCATTTTTGGGAATTCAAATTGACAAAAAAATTTGACCACTTGGGTTTTCCCCAGCGATCTCTCCCAGAGTTTTTTTTCTACAATTCCCACTTGAATTCTTATAGATGATTCTTCTCAAAAAGAGATCTCTCCTGGGATTCTTCCAGAAATTACGCTTGAAATTCGTCCAGAGATTCCTTCAGCGATTTTTTCAAGAACATCTTCAGAGATTTTCAATGATTTTTCCTGCAACTCCTCCATTGATTCCTTCCGGGATTCCTTCACAGATTATTCCCGACAGTGAATCAAGTATTACCATCAGGAATTTCTCCAGGATTCTTCCAGGGGTTTCTCCCGGGATTGCATCAAGGGTTCCTTCAGGAATTCCTCTTAAAAATATTTCATTGACTTTTCCTAGGTTTCACTGCTGTGAGTTGCTTAAGCTTAATGATAGGATGAGTGCAGGAGCATGTGAAGGATTTAGGGTAAAATAAATGTAATTAACCAAAAATTTCTAGCGAGATTCATGTAAAGATTCTTACAAGATTTTTTTCCTGAATTTTTAGTGGGATTCTTTTTGTGAACTCTCCCTGGTCTTCTACTGGAATTCTGTCAATATTTATTTTGGGAGTTCTATGGGGATTCCCACAGGATCCTTTCAGCAATTCCTTCAAAAATGTCCCGTAATATAAGCAATATGTTGTGCAAATCTACTTCTACCCCTGAAGATGACACAAAACCCCAATGTCGAAACGCCGGGCAAATAATAAACCTCGTTTTCCCATATTAGAAGACTGCGTAGCCGTTTAAACCGTAGGTTGACATTTATATTTGACCACTTTCGGTGGGACACCCGGAACCGACCTCAAAACACTACCGGTTCAGATATGATCTGAGACTATTTTCTTGAATTGCGTTGGTCAGATTTTTGAAAATGCCACGGTTGAATGTGTCGCATGTATGGGTTTGTTGCATTCTCATATCTGGCGCTTTCCTGAAGTACTGGTCCGTTACACCTAAATGGCCATAACTCTGAAAGGGCTAGACCGATCCGAACCATTCTTAATAGGTAACAATCGGAACAGATACCACACACGCTATGCCTGAACCAGCAGATTATAAGAATTGAATGTACATCGGATTTTTTTCCGCAGAACATCAGTATTCAACCTATATTTTCATTTGCAGAAGGTTTAAAAATATTCGTTCGGTGAAAATTTTTCCATGCATTTTGTATGGGAGAGAAGTTGGCCGAAAACGAGTATTTCATGCAAATTTGTATGAAAAGCAGCTAAAAAGATGAAAAAATCAAAATTTCCCCGATGAAATATTTTAAAAGTTTCTGCATATGATAATATAGCATGAATTCTGATATTCTGTAGAAAGAAACCCGATGTACATTCAATTTTTATAATCTTCTAGTTCAGACATAGCGTGCCACGTCCAATGCATCGGTCATTAAAATCGGTTGAGGTTCACTGCCAAAAAGTGATATGAGTTTCTTTGTACACATACACACATACACACGCACACATGCACAGACAACACCTCAATTCGTCGAGCTTAGTGCATTGGTATAAGTGACTCGACCCCTCGGCCTTCTATCAAAACCTCTAAGTACAATACCTTCTTCGAATGAGTGTAATCAGTCTTGATTACACTCATTCGAAGAATGTTTCTATTAAAATTCTTAACCAGAAACCCTGACCAATTTTAAGCTAATTTCTTCTGCAACTTCCTCAAGGAATCTATGAATTTTGCCATAAATTGTCATTTTTGGAGTGAACATACGGCTTAAATATTCTAGCGTTTGTTGCTTCAGGAATTTTCTTTAGGGAATTCATTCATGTAATCTTATCAGATTTCTTTCAAAGATTCCTTCAAGAATCTCTGAAAAATAAAAACATACAAGAATTTATCTCAGGATTCCTCCTGAAATTTTACCTAGGACTCCTTCAAAAGTTCCTTCAATTATTTTCAGGGATTCATCCACGCAATGCTCAATTTAGGGAAAATCCCAGAAGGGTCATGGCCTCAGGTCCCAACATTTTCACTATGTTCTGTACTGTACAGTAAAAAAAACCACAAGAAACTGCTCTTGTTTTGATTTTTGTCATAAGGACTTTAAATAACTCTCTACTGGCATAATGCTGTGGTTCTTTTGAGAAAGACTGAAACTATTTGTCCAGAAATTTATATATTTTTTTATTTAAAACATATTAATGTGTTTTATACGAGCAGTCTTTAGATATTTTATCGCAATCTTCAATAATCTTTTTGTTTGAATTCTAGAGGAAGTAAACAACTCTGTAACTTGGAGAGTCAAAAAGTTTCAGCTAAATATTCAAATTAATTTCTGTCTAAAATTCTTGGATATATTTCGGCAAATTTTCCACAGCGCTTTTGAAAGTTTTCAGGAATTGATATTTTTCAAACACATGGGTTCGATTTCACTCTGAATACCGGATTGTAGATGTAGAGGAGCTCTAGCAACAACTTTAGGCAGATGATTTTGAAAAGTTTCAATCTGAATTTCTTGAGCTTTGAGATTTTTTTTCCTGAAATAAGGATGACATTTACGGCAAAATTCATAGATTCCTTGAGGACGTTGTAGAAGAAATTTGTGAAGAAATTGGCGAAAATTGGTCAGGGTTTCTGGTTAAAAATTTTAATAGAAACATTCTTCGAATGAGTGTAATAAAGACTGATTACACTCATTTGAAGAGGGTATTGTACTCAGAGGTTTTGAAAAGATCAGAAACATTCTGTTGAAAAAGTAAGTCGGAAATTTCATCTGGAGCTTATCATGGATTCCCGCTGAAATACAGCAGTGATCCTGAACATTTTCTGCATGAACTATGCCATGAGTTTCTTTAAAATCTATGGGATCCAATGCCACGAAAACACCCGTGAAAATCGTTTTTAGTTAACATAAATTTCTTTTATCATTGCTTAGAATTTCAAACCTGTAATATATGACCCGAGCAGAAGGGAACACCAACATCATAATAAAATGTGTTATTTTGCTAAATAACTGAGTAAAGGAAAGAGTTATTTTCATGGTATTAACATAACAAACCATCTTGTACCGACTTTTTCAAACCCTTTAAGCAAAATACCCTCTTCGAATGAGGGTAATCAGTTTCGTACCTTTTAATTCCACCCTAATTGCTTATCCTTTGACAGATACGCGTATTTCGACTACCACTTGTAATCTTCCTTGGTGTCAGTTATCCACTAGGTTAAGTGGATAACTGACACTGAGGAAGATAACAAGTGGTAGTCGAAATACGCGTATCTGTCAAAGGATAAGCAATTAGGGCGGAATTAAAAGGTACGAAACTGATGACATTCATTCGAAGATTACAAACCATGGTAGGGGAAGACGGGGTAAGACGGCCACCCTAAGCCAAAAAAATCATAACCTAACACTGACAATGAATTACACTAGTTTCAGCACAGCATATCATTTTCCAAAGTGTTGGGCATGCAAGAAAATTATTTTTCGATTCGTGCTGTTGAAACTTTTATAATTTTGAGCCATTTGAAAATGTGATTAAAAAGCACTTTATTTTTTGACGACGGGGTAAGACGGCCCACCAGCGGGGTAAGAAGGACCATCACTATATTTTAAAATAATAGTGATTAGAAATGTTTGAATTCCTTACGTTGAACTAAGATATGACTCCCTCAAGTCCCTCACATGGAAAATTGGTTAACATAATTGTCCGGGGGTTACCATTTATTATTTTTATTGGGGTATCCTAAATATGGATACTCAAACACCCATTTACATCACAAAAATGTTGTTTCTAGTTACGTCCAGCGCAAACAACGCAAATGTGAGTTTATTCATGTAAAATGGCATATTTTCAACAAACAATTTTCGATAAATTCGGTGCAGCCATATTATTCTATGATCTGGGGGGTGGCCTTCTTACCCCGTTCGAGGTGGTCGCTTTTACCCCGATTGGGCAGATTTTACTTATGAGGCTAGTTTAGAAGGATTTTTGTTTTCAATCTCAATCCCGTTCCTCTTATGTTTTGTTAACATTTCTGGTAAGTTATGAACGGGTTACTTTTTTGGTTTGGAAACGTTATTCCGAATCAAAATCCTTAAGGTTATATGCGACAAAATTAGATCAAATACATCATCATGAAGCAAAATCTTTGTTTTATTTATTTCTTTTAAAAATCTCAACATAAACATTGTACAAAATGGCTCAAAATGACAAATATTTTTTACTTGAACAGAGTACTAGGTGAAAGTTTATAGAAAACGGCATTTTCATGGTGAACTGCAGGTGGTCCGTCTTACCCCGGCGGGCCTTCTTACCCCGTCTTCCCCTATAAACTTGTCTGTCATAAGCGGCAAAATAACAAAAATCATAACAAAAAAAAGGTCCTGGAACACCAGTTAAATAAGTGTAGAATTAGCATAAGTTAAAATACACGTAAATACAAACAAAAAAAAAAAAACCAGTTAAATAACAGGTTTTGTTAGTTTCATAACAACTTTGTTACGATGAGCCACCCCACTGTACGGATAGTTTGGTCGATGAGGCAAACAATCATCAAACGATAGCTACGAGCCCGAAAACCCGGGTGTAAACAAATAGGGCCGATATGATTCAAAAGCTGCTTATAGATGTAGCACAATAGAAACGAAAGTGAGATTGTGGCATGCATTTTGGTAGTTCTTAATTCTATTCTAATATCTAAGAGAATTGTTATAAACTAATGAAATTCCTTTATCATCTTAGCTTACACTTATCCCTTATCCCTTATCTGTAGAGCCTTTGAACCACTGCTTCCATTATGTAGGAATATTGTGGCATGACCCATGTTTGCTTTAGTGCTTATCAAATATCCTGTCACAATTGAGATGCGATGGACATTGGTTGATGAAGCACTTGATCCCAACTAGGCTCAACTCGTTTTATGAAGTCGATTACCCTGTTCGGATTAAATTGCCAAGTTTCCAAGGGCTCTAATAACCCTTTTCCTAATATTGACGACCTTAAATTATATAGTACTCCACATTTGCATAGAATGTGTTCAGCAGTTTCGTTTTCCGTTTGACAAAAATGACATTCAGAAGATTGAATTTTACCAATCTTATTTAAGTGATATATGCTTGGGCAGTGCCCAGTCATCAGACCGGTTATTACCCTGAGATATTTTTTGTTCAGATTTAATATGGCCTTGGCTTTTGCTGACACTTTGCTTACACTTTGTTTAACATCACCTCTGCAGTAAAATTAGTATCAGTTGCTTGAATTTCTCCCTATAATTAATAGTAGTTGTGTGCACAGGTAAACATACGAATGTGAATGAAAGTTCTTATAAGTAATTGAGTTGATCCTAAATCTAGGTGTACATGCAACTAAAACTACCTCCCCTAATTCTACCCTTTGTACAATGAAGACAAATTTCCGTAATAAGAATTGATCGTGAGTATGTAAAATTATGTTGTAAAACCCTAAATCTAACCTTAAAATTACCCTTACATGCAGATCGAACTCCACAGTGACGGTCAGAAAATATTATACGGTTGTTGAATTACGTTGCTAAGGTTCACCAAAAATTGTAAGCCTTTAAAATGTACAAAATTGTCAACCAATTAATAAATATACATTAATTTTTGCTTAAAGCTTACCAAAGGCAAAAACCTGGTTTGCTTCATAGGTTTCGGAGAAATCATCCGTACAACTTAATAACAGTGAATTTATACAATGTTTCATTAACAAATTTTGAAATTAAAAAGTTATTGATAACAATATGGATGCAAAGTGAGCTATTATATCAGAATCATAACAAAGATTTTTTAACCTCGCAAAGTTGGTATGAAATCCCAAAGTTCAAGCCATTTCAGAAGAAAAAAATGAATTTCTGTTGATTCCAACAGAAATTCTACATTTTTTCCACTGAAATGGAACGAACTAAATAGAAATAAAAACTACAAGTAATTCTTAGTTCCGTGTCAAAAGTTCAGCTTAACCGATTCATTGACACCGAAGATATGGTTCATAGACTCCAAACATGGCTTTTTGTATGGAAATCAGCAAATGTTAACATTTTAATTTCCTTTTGCTGTAAATCTCGCATGGTGTAGTTGTGATTGCAAAACTTTATTGCTGTGCTATTGATGATCAAATTATGGTGCACTCTCAATAACACAAAAATAACAGAACTTGTTCTATAACAATCTTATCAAAATATTTAAAGAAAATATACCAATAGCAGGATCATAGCAAAATAAGATTGCCCAACAAAACCTGTTATGGAAAAGTTATGCCTCAATAAGTTAATAATATCAAACCAAGATATAAAAACAAGTTTTGTGATTTAGTCGGTATTATTTTGATATTCTCCTCTGCTCGGAGAATTATAGTGGGTATCAACAATGTTTATAGCTTTGCTTATTGTAATAGAATCGTATGCTTCCACAACGAAATTTAGACCGTCATTATTACTATTATTATTGACTTTTTTATTATGGGGAAATTCAGCCCGAGGCTGGTTCATCCCAGAATTAAACCGTCATTCATACATTCTCGTAGGAACGATTAATATTTTTTATTGTTTTCATGTTACATGTAATGGCAATAATATGTCCTCTATATAAAAGGCCTCAACATTTGAAAATCTGGCCCAGCATTTAAAAATTCTATCAGAAAGATCCTCATGGATTCTTTTCCGAAAGATTTCTTTATTCATGCCTTCAGGATCTCTCCTCACAGAACTTTTTGGAAAATCTTCAAGGATTCCTATTGAATTTGGCTCATGTGTGCTTCTAGGAATTCCTCCCAGGATTTATTTTGAAATTTCTCCATTTTTTTAAACTCCTCTAAGATTTCTCACAAGACCTCCTCCTATGAATCAATCATTTCTGCAAAGAATTCATCCAGTATTCATTAAAAAATTCCTGGAGTGCAAAAGTTTTTCCTTTAATTTTTATTTCAAAATTTCTCCAAAGATACTCTCAGAAATTCCTCCAATGATTCGAACAATATTTTTTAAGGATTGCTTTGTAAATTCCTCCAATAAATCCTTCAAAAGTTTATTTGCTTAGGAAATTCTTCCAAATTCCTGAAAGATCTGCTACAGTTTTGCATCTCAAATTTGATCCAACGATCAGAGGCGCGTCCCACCCCGCTCTTTCCTACACAAGGAGCGCCAGTTCCAGCCGAGTTACAGTTGTAAAACACGAACCACGGTGGCACCGCCATAAAAACACGTCGTTTTCAATTGATCACTATTTAGAGATAGATGAATTCAAATGAATATAAATGACTGTTGAATGATCTCCACATCATCGGTGAATGTGAAAGTACACATCTTAGGTGCGCGGTTGTGGTCAAGTGCTAATGGATAACTGAATTTTTGAAATTGTTTCTCCCCGTGTGTAGCACTACTGCTGACTGAGCGAAGACTCCCAAGTCCCAACAACAGAAACGAGCAAATTATGGCTAGTTGTGGCATCATGTGTATAAGGATGGCGACGAGCAGCTAAGTCAACCGGTTCATTGAACGGCGATATGTGGGGGAAAAATAATAACAATTCAAACAATACGGATCCAGAAAACTGAGGCATTCCCGCTTCCCATCTGGTGTTTTTATCTGGCAGCTTAGATCTTCATATCTCGTCGGTGGGGTACGGTGGGAAGCTGGGTGTCGATAGACAGTCAGCAAGTGGGGTAACTGCGAGATTGGGATTCCTTATAAGGTGTGCCCAGCTAGTGGCACCAGTTGCAACAGGTGATGCGATATTTTTTTTTGCTGACGTTGAATTTCAACTAATACATCAATTTAACAGCTTTTAGGTAATGTTTTTTCTCTTAATTTCAACTTAATAAGAGAACTTGTACGTAGTTGGTATG
>NW_026917050.1:0-21083 GCF_035046485.1 Aedes albopictus
TAGTATTTTTTTCTGGAGACTCCACCAGGTATTTTCGTCGGAATTTCTGGGAGGAATTTTCTCCGGGGATTCCACCAGGAATTATCTCCAGGATTTCTGCCAGGAATTTTCTTTGGGAATTCTACAGGATTTTCTCCGGGTGTTCCACCTGGAATTTCTACCGGGATTTCTGTCAGGAATTTTCTTTTGGATTTCCACCAGAATTTTTTTCCGGGATTTTTTTTTTTTATTCTTATTCACTTAACCTAATTTACAGCTCTTTTGTCCACTAGGGCACTACGTGAGCGATTCCAATTGGAAGCTGCACTTTGTACAGCGCCTACATGTATTCTATTCTAATTCAACTATATCGAACTGGTGCCTTGTGCTGCTTCAACTTTTCTACCCTGTCCACGGTAGAATGATGAGCACGATGATGCTGATGTTTTGGCTGCTGTTCCTTTTCCAGTCCGATTGGGGGGTCCATTATGAGTTGCGGTTCGCCGATATCCAAATTCCGGGTCCGTTGGAGCTATATGCTCCGAAGAGGGTCAGGTGCCAGCTGCTCTCGGGGGGAAGAGCAACTGACGAAAAACTGCAAGTGCCGGGGCTGGGTTCAAACCCATGACCATCCGCTTATGAAGCGAACGTGTGGACCACTGCGCCACGGGCCCCGACATTTTTCCGGGAATTCTACCAGGAATTTGCTCCGGGTGTTCCACCTGGAATTTCTACCGGGATTTCTGCCAGGAATTTTCTTTTGGATTTCTACCAGAAATTTCCTCCAGGGATTCTACCAGCAATTTTCTCTGGGGATTCCACCAGGAATTTTCTTCGGAATTCTACCAGAAACTCCCTCCGGGGATTCTTGCAGGAATTTTCTGCGGGGATTCCACCAGGAATATTCTCCGGGGTTTCCACCAGTTATTTTCTCCGGAAATCCCACAAGCAATATTCTTCGGGAATTCTACCAGGAATTTTCTTCGGAGACTACACCAGGAATTTTTTCCGGAGATTCCATCAGGAATTTTTTTCGGGGATTCCACTTGAATTTCCTCTGGGGATTTCAAAAGAAATTTTCTCTGGGGATTCCACCAGGAGTTTCCTCCGGGGATTCCACCAGGAATTTTCTTCGTGATTTCTACCTGGGATTTCCTCCGGGGATCCTAGCAAGAATTTTCTTCTGGGATTCCACCAGGAATTTCGTTCGGCGATTCTACCAGGAATCCCCTGGGAGTTCAACCAGGAATATCTCCACCAGGATTTTTTTTCCGGAGATTCCACCACGAATTTCCTCCGGTAATCCAGGAATTTTCTTCGGGGATTCCACCAAGAATTTTCTCCAGGGATTGCACCGGAAAACCTACCAGGGATTCTTCCAAAAGGAATTTTTGGTAGAATGTCCAGAATACATCCCTTGCGAAATTTCCAGAGAAAGTTCCAGACGGAACACTTGTTGAAATCTCCAAAGGGAAACCCTTGCGAAATGCACAGAATGAATCCCTGATAAAATCATCAAAGGGAATGTCCGGTGGAATACAATTCCTGGAGATTCCCCAGGACTTCTTTATAATATTTCCAGAGGGATCCACCGTTGCATTCTCCAGAGAGAATTCCTGGTGGACTCCTCAGATGAAGTCCCTAGTATAATCTCCAGGAAAAATTCCAGAAGGAATGTTGAAGAAATTTCCTAGGAATTTTCCAAAAAAACTTACAAAGGATCTATCGTGTAGTAACAATTGTATGTAAAAATACCCAAATTTATTTTAAATTTAGTTTTCCCAATAGCCACGAAAATATAATCATTATTTCCAACTTGGTCTCAACGGCTCCGCAACGTGTAAGCAACATTGAAAGCATGCCTCCAAATCCACCGGGACGTTGTTGGCATTGTTGGTGGAATGAATACAGTTAGATGAACAATAAATGCTTTCGCTGCTGCTGGCTGTTTTCATATTTCTACCTCACACCGTGCGCTGCTGCTACAGCGAGGAATATTTACGCATGGAATGGAAATAGAAAAAGTATGCTATGAAGTTTACATTTCAGCAGAATAAATTACACCATTAGATTGCAAATTTTCTCAGCAATCTTTTGGTGTATACAAAATTTCATACTTTCATATAAAAATGTTAAGAAATCATAGGTGCAATGATTCCATGCGCAACAATACATACAAGCCAGCAGCATCTTACGCTTCGTTCATAACGTTGGAGTTCATTTCTACGATTAGGGTGCGCCTGTGGTCGGATGGACTCTTGTTTCATAAATCGTAACAGAAGTGATCTGGATCGCATATTCTTAGGGAAGATGGCTATAACTACTAGGAATTAGTTTTGAATATTTTGCTATTTCATCAGCTTATTGAATAGATATATGCATCAGTTCCATATATTGCATAAGCTTCGCATTGTGATTGCGTAAGTTATGACTACTATTTTATTACTCTTCAAGTAGATAGCTGAAGCTCAAAAGAGTAAGTTATTGTCGGAATATGCAGTACTGGTATTTTTTTAGTTTTTCTGTCGATATCATTTTACTGATATCACCCGCTGTTACTGAGAGTTGATTCAAATACCTTAGATTTATAAGGATTTTGTACTTGTTGACGTTTGATGATTTCAACATTGTTTTATTGTGAAGTGGGTTTTATTGACATACAACTTTTAGATCATATGTAAAAATGTTTGATATTTTATAATATTTTTTTAATCCATACCTTTTTGTGATATACTCAAACATCGGTTTTGCTATTATGATTATTTTCAAACGAGAATAGCAATACTTTTCCCGCAAAAGGAACAGTGCTCTTTCATCATCGCTTATGTAGTGGTGGCTAGTTCATTTTTCAAGCAGATTCACTCTTGAAATTTCAAATCGGCGGTTAATCACAGATTATTTTCGGGTGCTCGACTGACTTGGGCCTTAAGACCCAAGTCAGTCGAGCACCCGAAAATTGTCTGTGGTGCGTGTGGCTTACTAGAATTGTATTTTTATCAAATTTGGTAACAATAAGGAAAATTTGAAGAAAACTTGTCTCTTCGAAATTGAAAGTAGATTATTTCTTGTGAAGAAACTATATCGATAATTTGTTCAGATTCTACGGGAATGGCTTTTTAGTGAAAAGAAGTTGTAGAAATTATAAGATGTTTCTTCCTTTTTTACATTCCAGAGAACGTTTCGAGACATATTTTCGAAATTGAAAGGCATCCATCGATGGAGAATTTCGTAAAGAAGATTCTAGGGAAATAACATTTGTGAAAAAAGTTGTCTGAAATTTGCGAATAGCTTTAGAATTTGCAACAAAAGTTCGCAAAAAGATCATAAAATTTGCCATTGCTCGAGAAACGATCGCCGCGAGACGATCAATGAACCCGCCTAGCTCGAAATAAGCACACAAAATGAACCTTCGGAGTAATCCACGTTGCAGTGTACTAAGTGATATTTTTCAAAGTCCAAATCGCTCTGATTTTTTGAATGAAATTGTGGAACTATCTTATTTCTTTACAACATGTAGAATTGATTGATTGATTTGTCTTTATTAGAGAGACTTTCAGCCCTTGGCTGGTTCGTCTCTACAACATGTAGAAATAATAAGTTGCTAATTTGATTTATTGAAAACAATATCAATTGGGAACCTCATACTATCAGTAACACTTCATTGCAATCATTGATTGAGATCATTTTCAGTTTAGTGTTAGTATTTCCTATTTACTGTAAATAGTAAAATGACAGACGCAAATATAGACAAATAGGTAATCGCGATGGTTTATTATACTTATATAAACATCCTAACTGTGATAAGAATAAAAACAGCCAAGGGCTGAAAGTCTCTATAATCAAGATAAATCAATCAATCAAGAATAGCATGCCGCATCGAAAGTCCGTCACAAGAACGTTTTTCAGGGCAAACAAACGGCACTCATTTTTAACCTTTTTATTGAATTGGTTTGAATAACATAGAGAAACTAATGAAATAATCTTATTGAATTTGATATTTGTTAGCAAGATTATGTACAGTTACATTTGACTTTTTTGGTGTCTGACCATCTGATCACAGGCGCACCCTAGACGTAGAAGAAATGAACTCCATCGTTATGAACGCAGCGTAAGATGCTGCTGGCTTGTATGTATTGTTGCGCATGGAATCATTGCACCTATGATTTCTTAACATTTTTATATGAAAGTATGAAATTTTGTATACACCAAAAGATTGCTGAGAAAATTTGCAATCTAATGGTGTAATTTATTCTGCTGAAATGTAAACTTCATAGCATACTTTTTCTATTTCCATTCCATGCGTAAATATTCCTCGCTGTAGCAGCAGCGCACGGTGTGAGGTAGAAATATGAAAACAGCCAGCAGCAGCGAAAGCATTTATTGTTCATCTAACTGTATTCATTCCACCAACAATGCCAACAACGTCCCGGTGGATTTGGAGGCATGCTTTCAATGTTGCTTACACGTTGCGGAGCCGTTGAGACCAAGTTGGAAATAATGATTATATTTTCGTGGCTATTGGGAAAACTAAATTTAAAATAAATTTGGGTATTTTTACATACAATTGTTACTACACGATAGATCCTTTGTAAGTTTTTTCGGAAAATTCCTAGGAAATTTCTTCAACATTCCTTCTGGAATTTTTCCTGGAGATTATACTAGGGATTTCATCTGAGGAGTCCACCAGGAATTCTCTCTGGAGAATGCAACGGTGGATCCCTCTGGAAATATTATAAAGAAGTCCTGGGGAATCTCCAGGAATTGTATTCCACCGGACATTCCCTTTGATGATTTTATCAGGGATTCATTCTGTGCATTTCGCAAGGGTTTCCCTTTGGAGATTTCAACAAGTGTTCCGTCTGGAACTTTCTCTGGAAATTTCGTATTCTGGACATTCTACCAAAGTTCCTTTTGGAAGAATCCCTGGTAGGTTTTCCGGTGCAATCCCCGAAGAAAATTCCTGGTGGAGATATTCCTAGTTGAATTACCGGAGGAAATTCGTGGTGGAATCTCCGGAAAAAAAATCCTGGTGGAGATATTCCTGGTTGAACTCCCAGGGGATTCCTGGTAGAATCGCCGAACGAAATTCCTGGTGGAATCCCAGAAGAAAATTCCTGGTGGAATCTCCGGAGGAAATTACTGGTGGAATCCCCGAAGAAAATTCCTGGCAGAAATCCCGGAGGAAATTCCTGGTGAAATCCCCATATAAATTCCAAAGAAAATACCTGATGAAGTCTCCGGAGAAAATCACTGCTGGAATCCCCGGAGAAAATTGCTGGTAGAATCCCTGGAGGAAATTCCTGGTAGAAAACCCGAAGAAAATTTCTGGTAGAAATCCCGGTGGAAATTCCAGGTGGAATCCCCGGAGAAAATTCCTGGAAAATTCCCGGAAAATTCTGGTAGAAATCCCGGAGGAAATTCCAAGTGGAATCTCCGGAGAAAATCCTGGTGGAGATATTCCTGGTTGAACTCCCAGGGGATTGCTGGTAGAATCACCGAACGAAATTCCTGGTGGAATACCAGAAGAAAATTCCTGGTGGAATATCCGGAGGAAATTACTGGTGGAATCCCCGAAGAAAATTCCTGGCAGAAATCTCGGAGGAAATTCCTGGTGGAATCTCCGGAGGAAATTCCTGGTAGAATGCCCAGAGGAAATTTCTGGTAGAAATCCCGAGGATAATTACAGGTGCAATCCCTGGAGGGAATTCCTGGTAGAATTCAAAAAAAAAATCCTGGTGGAATCACCGGAGGAAATTCCTGGTGGATTCCCCGGAGGAAATCCTTGCTAGGATCCCCGGAGGAAATTCTTGGTGGAATCCCCGGAGGATATTCCTGGTGGAATCCCCGGAGAAAATTCCTGGTAGAATTCCCGAAAAAAATTCCTGGTGGAATCCCCAGAGGAAATTCCTCGCAGAAATCCTGGAGGAAATTCCTGGTGAAATCCCCATATTAATTCCAAAGAAAATACCTGATGAAGTCTCCGGAGAAAATCACTGCTGGAATCCCCGGAGAAAATTGCTGGTGGAATCCCTGGAGGAAATTCCTGGTAGAAAACCCGAAGAAAATTTCTGGTAGAAATCCTGGTAAAAAGCACGAAGGAAATTCCTGGTGGAATCCCCGGAGAAAATTGCTGGTGGAATCCCTGGAGGAAATGCCTGGTAGAATTCCCGAAAAAAATTCCTGGTAGAATCCCCAGAGGAAATTCCTGGCAGGAATCCCGGAGGAAATTCCTGGTGAAATCCCTATATAAATTCCAAAGAAAATACCTGATGAAGTCTCCGGAGAAAATCACTGCTGGAATCCCCGGAGAAAATTGGTGGTGGAATCCATGGAGGAAATTCCTGGTAGAAAACCCGAAGAAATTTTCTGGTAGAAATCCCGGTGGAAATTCCAGGTGGAATCCCCGGAGAAAATTCCTGGTAGAATTCCCGGAAAATTCTGGTAGAAATCCCGGAGGAAATTCCAAGTGGAATCTCCGGAGAAAATTCCTGGTGGAAATCCAGAAGAAAATTCCTGGTGGAATCCCCGGAGGAAACTCCTGGTGGAATCCCCAGAGAAAATTTCTTTTGAAATCCCCAGAGGAAATTCAAGTGGAATCCCCAGAGAGAATTCCTGGTGGAATCCCCGGAGGATATTCATGGTGGAATCCCCGTAGGATATTCCTGGTGGAATCCGCGTAGGATATTCCTGGTGGAATCCCCGTAGGATATTCCTGGTGGAATCCCCGGAGGATATTCCTGGTGGAATCCCCGGAGGATATTCCTGGTGGAATCCCCGGAGGATATTCCTGGTGGAATCCCCAGAGGATATTCCTGGTGGAATCCCCGGAGGATATTCCTGGTGGAATCCCCGGAGGATATTCCTGGTGGAATCCCCGGAGGATATTCCTGGTGGAATCCCCGGAGGATATTCCTGGTGGAATCCCCGGAGGATATTCCTGGTGGAATCCCCGGAGGATATTCCTGGTGGAATCCCCGGAGGATATTCCTGGTGGAATCCCCGGAGGATATTCCTGGTGGAATCCCCGGAGGATATTTCTGGTGGAATCCCCGGAGGATATTCCTGGTGGAATCCCCGGAGGATATTCCTGGTGGAATCCCCGGAGGATATTCCTGGTGGAATCCCCGGAGGATATTCCTGGTGGAATCCCCGGAGGATATTCCTAGTGGAATCCCCGGAGGATATTCCTGGTGGAATCCCCGGAGGATATTCCTGGTGGAATCCCAGGAATGAATTCCTGGTTAAATATCCGGAGGAAATTCCCGATGGAATCCCCTGAGGATATTCCTGGTGGAATTCCCTGAGGAAATACCTGGTAGAATCCCCGGAGGAAATTCCTGGTAGATTCCCTGGAGGAAATTCCTGGTAGATTCCCCGGAGGAAATTCCTGGTGGTATTCCCGAAAAAAAAAACCTGGTGGAATCCCTGAAGGAAATTCCTGATGGAATCCCCGGCGAAAATTCCCGTTAGAAATGCCGAAGAAAATATCTGGTGGTGTCTCAGGAGAAAATAACTGCTGGAATCTCCGGAGAAAATTACTGGTTGAATACCCGGAGAAAATTGCTGATGGAATCCCTGGAGGAAATTCCTGGTAGAATTCCCGAAGAAAATTCCTGGTGGAATCCCCAGAGGATATTCCTGGTGGAATTCCCGGAGGATATTCCTGGTGGAATCCCCGGAGGATATTCCTGGTGGAATCCCCGGAGGATGTTCCTGGTAGATTTCCCGGAGGAAATTCCTGGTAGAATTCCCTGAGGAAAATCCTCGTGGAATTCCCGGGAGGAATTCCAGGTGGAATCCCCAGAATGAATTCCTAGTGGAATATCCGGAGAAAATTGCTGGTGGGATTCGCTGAGGAAATTCTTGGTGAAATTCTTGGAAGGAATTCCTGGTGGAATCCCCGGAGGAAACTCCTGGTAGAATCCCCGGAGGAAATTCCTGGTGGAATCCCTGGAGGAAATTTCTGGTAGATTCCCCGGAGGAAATTCCTGGTAGATTCCCCGGAGGAAATTCCTGGTGGAATTCCCTGAGGAAAATCCTGGTGGAATTTCCGGGAGGAATTCCTAGTGGAATCCCCAGAATGAATTCCTAGTGCAATATCCGGAAGAAATTCCTGGTGGAATTTCCTGAGGAAATTCTTGGTGAATTACCCGGAAGGAATTCCTAGTGGAATATCCGGAGGAATGTCCTGGTGGAATCCCTGGACAGAAATCCTGGCGGAATTTCCCGAGGAAACTCCTGGTGAAATTCCCTGAGGAAATACCTGGTGGAATCGCCGAAGGAAGTTCCTGGTGGCATCCTTGGAGGAAATTCCTAGTGGAATTCCCTGAGGAAATTCTTGGTGAAATACCCGGAAGGAACTCCTAGTGGAATCTCCAGAATAAATTCCTAGTTGAAAATCCGGAGGAAATTCCTGGTGGAATCCCCGGAGAGAATATTTGGTGATATTCCAGGAGACTGGAAAAATTACTGATGAAATCCTCGGGGAAAATTACTGGTGAAATCCTCGGAAGGAATTCCTACTGAAATCCCCGGAGGAAATTCCTGATAGATTTCCTGGTGAAAATTCCTGGTGGAATTCACCAGGAATTCCCTCCGAGGATTCAACCAGGAATTTACTCCGGATATTCCACTAGAAATTCCTTGCGGGGATTTCTGACATGAATTTCCTCTGGAAATTGCGGCAGGAATTCCTTCTGGAGTTTGTGTCAGGGATTTCACCAGGAATTTTCTCCAGAGATTCCAGCAGTTATTTTCTCCGGAGACTACACCAGCTATTTCCTCCGGGATTTCTGCCAGGAATTTCCTCTGAAGATTCCACCAGGAATTTTCTTCGGGAATTCTACCAGGAATTTTCTCCGGAGATTCCATCTATAATTTCCTCCGGGATTTCTACCAGGAATTATCTGCGGGATTTCTACCAGGAATTTCCTCCAGGGATTCCACCAGCAATTTTCTCCGGGCATTCCACCAGTAATTTTCTCCGGAGACCCCACCAGGTATTTTCTTCGGAATTTCTAACAGGAATTTTCTCCGGGAATTCCACCAGTAGTTTTCTTCGGGAATTCTACCAGAAAATTTCTCCGGGTTTTCCATCAGAAATTTCCTCCGGGATTTCTGCCAGGAAATTCCTCTGGGGATTTCTGCCAGGAATTTTCTTCGGGAATTCTACCAAGAATTTCCTCCGGGGATTCCACCAGGAACTTCCTCCGGGGATTCCACCAGGAATTTCTTCCCGGATTACTGCCAGGAATGTCCTCCGGAGATTCCACCAGGAACTTCCTTTGGGGATTCCAACAGGAATTTTCTTCAGGGATTCCACCAGGAATTTTCTCCGGGGATTCTTCCAGGAATTTTCCTCCGGGGATTCCACCAGGACTTTCCTCCGGGGATTTCACCATGAATTTTCTTCGAGAATTCTACCAGGAATTTCCTCCGGGGATTCTAGCAATAATTTCCTCCGGGGAAGCCACCTGTAATTTTCCTCGGGAATTCTACCAGGAATTTTCTCCGGAGACTACACCTGGAATTTTCTTCGGGGTTTCCACCAGGAATTTCTTGCGGGAATTGTAGTAGGAATTTCCTCCGGGGATTCACACATAGATTGTCTCCGGAGATTCCACCAGGAATTTTCTTCGGGGATTCCACAAGGAATTTCGTTCGGTGATTCTACCAGGAATTTCCTCCGTGGATTCCACCGCGAATTCCCTCGGAGAGTTCAACCAGGAATATCTCCACCAGGATTTTTTTTCCGGAGATTCCACCAGGAATTTTCTTCGGGGATTCCACCAGGTATTTCTTTCAGGGGATTCCACCAGGAATTTCGTTCGGGGATTCTACGATGAATTTCCTCCGGGGATTCCACCACGAATTTCCACCGGTAATTCAACTGGGAATATCTCCACCAGGAATTTTCTTCGGAGATTCCACCTGGAATTTCCTCCGGAATTTCTACCAGGAATTATCTTCGGGATTTCTACCAGGAAGTTTCTCCAGGGATTCCACCAGTAATTTTCTTCGGAGACTCCACCAGGTATTTTCGTCGGAATTTCTGAGAGGAATTTTCTCCAGGGATTCCACCAGGAATTATCTCCAGGATTTCTGCCAGGAATTTTCTTCGGAGATTCCACCTGGAATTTCCTCCGGGAATTCTACCAGGAATTTTCTCCGGGGATTCTACTAGGAATTTCCTCCGTGGGTTCCACCTGGAATTTCTACCGGGATTTCTGCCAGAAATTTTCTTTTGGATTTCTACCAGAAATTTCCTCCAGGGATTCTACCAGCAATTTTCTCCGGGGATTCCACCAGGAATTATCTCCGGGATTTCTGCCAGGAATTTTCTTCGGGAATTCTGCCAGGAACTCCCTCCGGGGATTCTTGCAGGAATTTTCTGCGGGGATTCCACCAGGAATATTCTCCGGGGTTTCCACCAGTAATTTTCTCCGGAAATCCCACAAGTAATATTCTTCGGGAATTCTACCAGGAATTTTCTTCGGAGACTACACTAGGATTTTTTTTCCGGAGATTCCATCAGGAATTTTTTTCGGGGATTCCACTTGAATTTCCTCTGGGGATTTCAAAAGAAATTTTCTCTGGGGATTCCACCAGGAGATTCCTCCGGGGATTCCACCAGGTATTTTCTTCGTGATTTCTACCTGGGATTTCCTCCGGGGATCCTAGTAAGAATTTTCTTCTGGATTTCCACCAGGAATTTTCTCCGGAGATTCCACTTGGAATTTCCTCCGGGATTTCAACCAGAATTTTCCGGGAATTCTACCAGGAATTTTCTCCGGGGATTCCACCTGGAATTTCCACCGGGATTTCTACCAGACAATTTCTTCGGGTTTTCTACCAGGAATTTCCTCCAGGGATTCCACCAGCAATTTTCTCCGGGGATTCCAGCAGTGATTTTCTCCGGAGACTTCATCAGGTATTTTCTTTGGAATTTATATGGGGATTTCACCAGGAATTTCCTCCGGGATTTCTGCCAGGAATTTCCTCTGGGGATTCCACCAGGAATTTTCTTCGGGAATTCTACCAGGCATTTCCTCCAGGGATTCCACCAGCAATTTTCTCCGGGTATTCCACCAGTAATTTTCTCCGGAGATTCCAGCAGTAATTTTCTCCTGAGACACCACCAGGTATTTTCTTCGGCATTTCTAACAGGAATTTTCGCCGGGGATTCCACCAGGAATTTCCTCTGGGATTTCTGCTAGGAATTTCCCCTGGGGATTCCACCAGGAATTTCCTTCAGGGATTCCACCAGGAATTTTCTCCGGGGATTCCACCAGGAAATTCGTTCGTGCTTTTTACCAGGAGTTTCCTCTGGGGATTCCACCAGGAATTTTCTTCGGAATTTCTGCTAGGAATTTCCTCTGGGGATTCTACCAGGAATTTTCTCCGGGGATTCCACCAGGAACTTCCTCCGGGGATTCCACCAGTAATTTCTTCCCGGATTACTGCCAGGAATGTCCTCCGGAGATTCCACCAGGAACTTCCTTTGGGGATTCCACCAGGAATTTTCTTCAGGGATTCCACCAGGAATTTTCTCCGGGGATTCTTCCAGGAATTTTCTTCGGGGATTCCACCAGGACTTTCCTCCGGGGATTTCACCATGAATTTTCTTCGAGAATTCTACCAGGAATTTCCTACGGGGATTCTAGCAATAATTTCCTCCGGGGAAGCTACCTGTAATTTTCCTCGGGAATTCTACCAGGAATTTTCTTCGGGAATTCTACCAGGAATTTTCTTCGGGAATTCTACCAGGAATTTTCTCCGGAGACTACACCTGGAATTTTCTTCCGGGTTTCCACCAGGAATTTCTTGCGGGAATTGTAGTAGGAATTTTCTCCGGGGATTCTAGCAAGAATTCCCTCCGGGGATTCCACCAGGAATTTTCCTCGGGAATTCTACCAGGAATTTTCTCCGGGGATTCCACCAGGAATTTCCTCCGGAATTTCTACCAGGAATTTTCTTCGGGGATTCCACCAAGTATTTTCTTCGGGAATTCTACCAGGAATTTTCTCCGAGTATTCTTCCAGGAATTTCCTCCGGGGATTCACACATTGATTTTCTCCGGAGATTCCACCAGGAATTTTCTTCGGGGATTCCACAAGGAATTTCGTTCGGCGATTCTACCAGGAATTTCCTCCGTGGATACCACCGCGAATTCCCTCGGGGAGTTCAACCAGGAATATCTCCACCAGGATTTTTTTTCCGGAGATTCCACCAGGAATTTTCTTCGGGGATTCCACCAGGTATTTCTTCCAGGGGATTCCACCAGGAATTTCGTTCGGGGATTCTACGATGAATTTCCTCCGGGGATTCCACCACGAATTTCCACCGGTAATTCAACTAGGAATATCTCCACCAGGAATTTTCTTTGGAGATTCCACCTGGGATTTCCTCCGGAATTTCTACCAGGAATTATCTTCGGGATTTCTACCAGGAAGTTTCTCCAGGGATTCCACCAGTAATTTGCTTCGGAGATTCCAGCAGTATTTTTTTCTGGAGACTCCACCAGGTATTTTCGTCGGAATTTCTGGGAGGAATTTTCTCCGGGGATTCCACCAGGAATTATCTCCAGGATTTCTGCCAGGAATTTTCTTTGGGAATTCTACCATGAATTTTCTCCGGGTGTTCCACCTGGAATTTCTACCGGGATTTCTGTCAGGAATTTTCTTTTGGATTTCCACCAGAATTTTTTTCCGGGATTTTTTTTTTTTATTCTTATTCACTTAACCTAATTTACAGCTCTTTTGTCCACTAGGGCACTACGTGAGCGATTCCAATTGGAAGCTGCACTTTGTACAGCGCCTACATGTATTCTATTCTAATTCAACTATATCGAACTGGTGCCTTGTGCTGCTTCAACTTTTCTACCCTGTCCACGGTAGAATGATGAGCACGATGATGCTGATGTTTTGGCTGCTGTTCCTTTTCCAGTCCGATTGGGGGGTCCATTATGAGTTGCGGTTCGCCGATATCCAAATTCCGGGTCCGTTGGAGCTATATGCTCCGAAGAGGGTCAGGTGCCAGCTGCTCTCGGGGGGAAGAGCAACTGACGAAAAACTGCAAGTGCCGGGGCTGGGTTCAAACCCATGACCATCCGCTTATGAAGCGAACGTGTGGACCACTGCGCCACGGGCCCCGACATTTTTCCGGGAATTCTACCAGGAATTTGCTCCGGGTGTTCCACCTGGAATTTCTACCGGGATTTCTGCCAGGAATTTTCTTTTGGATTTCTACCAGAAATTTCCTCCAGGGATTCTACCAGCAATTTTCTCTGGGGATTCCACCAGGAATTTTCTTCGGGAATTCTACCAGAAACTCCCTCCGGGGATTCTTGCAGGAATTTTCTGCGGGGATTCCACCAGGAATATTCTCCGGGGTTTCCACCAGTTATTTTCTCCGGAAATCCCACAAGCAATATTCTTCGGGAATTCTACCAGGAATTTTCTTCGGAGACTACACCAGGAATTTTTTCCGGAGATTCCATCAGGAATTTTTTTCGGGGATTCCACTTGAATTTCCTCTGGGGATTTCAAAAGAAATTTTCTCTGGGGATTCCACCAGGAGTTTCCTCCGGGGATTCCACCAGGAATTTTCTTCGTGATTTCTACCTGGGATTTCCTCCGGGGATCCTAGCAAGAATTTTCTTCTGGGATTCCACCAGGAATTTCGTTCGGCGATTCTACCAGGAATCCCCTGGGAGTTCAACCAGGAATATCTCCACCAGGATTTTTTTTCCGGAGATTCCACCACGAATTTCCTCCGGTAATCCAGGAATTTTCTTCGGGGATTCCACCAAGAATTTTCTCCAGGGATTGCACCGGAAAACCTACCAGGGATTCTTCCAAAAGGAATTTTTGGTAGAATGTCCAGAATACATCCCTTGCGAAATTTCCAGAGAAAGTTCCAGACGGAACACTTGTTGAAATCTCCAAAGGGAAACCCTTGCGAAATGCACAGAATGAATCCCTGATAAAATCATCAAAGGGAATGTCCGGTGGAATACAATTCCTGGAGATTCCCCAGGACTTCTTTATAATATTTCCAGAGGGATCCACCGTTGCATTCTCCAGAGAGAATTCCTGGTGGACTCCTCAGATGAAGTCCCTAGTATAATCTCCAGGAAAAATTCCAGAAGGAATGTTGAAGAAATTTCCTAGGAATTTTCCAAAAAAACTTACAAAGGATCTATCGTGTAGTAACAATTGTATGTAAAAATACCCAAATTTATTTTAAATTTAGTTTTCCCAATAGCCACGAAAATATAATCATTATTTCCAACTTGGTCTCAACGGCTCCGCAACGTGTAAGCAACATTGAAAGCATGCCTCCAAATCCACCGGGACGTTGTTGGCATTGTTGGTGGAATGAATACAGTTAGATGAACAATAAATGCTTTCGCTGCTGCTGGCTGTTTTCATATTTCTACCTCACACCGTGCGCTGCTGCTACAGCGAGGAATATTTACGCATGGAATGGAAATAGAAAAAGTATGCTATGAAGTTTACATTTCAGCAGAATAAATTACACCATTAGATTGCAAATTTTCTCAGCAATCTTTTGGTGTATACAAAATTTCATACTTTCATATAAAAATGTTAAGAAATCATAGGTGCAATGATTCCATGCGCAACAATACATACAAGCCAGCAGCATCTTACGCTTCGTTCATAACGTTGGAGTTCATTTCTACGATTAGGGTGCGCCTGTGGTCGGATGGACTCTTGTTTCATAAATCGTAACAGAAGTGATCTGGATCGCATATTCTTAGGGAAGATGGCTATAACTACTAGGAATTAGTTTTGAATATTTTGCTATTTCATCAGCTTATTGAATAGATATATGCATCAGTTCCATATATTGCATAAGCTTCGCATTGTGATTGCGTAAGTTATGACTACTATTTTATTACTCTTCAAGTAGATAGCTGAAGCTCAAAAGAGTAAGTTATTGTCGGAATATGCAGTACTGGTATTTTTTTAGTTTTTCTGTCGATATCATTTTACTGATATCACCCGCTGTTACTGAGAGTTGATTCAAATACCTTAGATTTATAAGGATTTTGTACTTGTTGACGTTTGATGATTTCAACATTGTTTTATTGTGAAGTGGGTTTTATTGACATACAACTTTTAGATCATATGTAAAAATGTTTGATATTTTATAATATTTTTTTAATCCATACCTTTTTGTGATATACTCAAACATCGGTTTTGCTATTATGATTATTTTCAAACGAGAATAGCAATACTTTTCCCGCAAAAGGAACAGTGCTCTTTCATCATCGCTTATGTAGTGGTGGCTAGTTCATTTTTCAAGCAGATTCACTCTTGAAATTTCAAATCGGCGGTTAATCACAGATTATTTTCGGGTGCTCGACTGACTTGGGCCTTAAAGCACAACTTGGTCGACGGATTGGTATCCTACTACAAGTACCAGCCGGGGCCGGTTCTGGAAAATAGTTACAAAGCTGTACTGGGATCGTGACGTCCTCATTCGTGCCAACCGACCTGACATTGTGGTTTACGACAAATGGATGAAGCGGGTAACCATCATCGATATCGCTGTGCCGTTAGACCATAATGTCCAATCAACGTTCTCCGGCACAGGGTACGAAAAACGGATCACGCCGAAGAACAAACGCTTTGTCTTGAGCGGTGCATGTTGGTAGCAAAGGCGCTCCGCAACAAACGCATGTCAGGCGATGAGAGCAATAAAACAAACATCGCTTGCCGTGCGTGTGCCGACATTCCGGCTTTTCTGCTGAAATTTTCGACCCTCATCATCGAATTCATAAGCATTTGAACGAATTAAGACTCTCGCAAACATCAGAGTCGAGTTTCAGTGGTAAAACAATGCGAAAATCACGATGTGAATAGAACGAGACAAATATTCCTACCGTTTTTGTTGTGAATAAACTCGGGAGTGATCTGCTAACGAAAAAACAAAGCGTTGTTGCCGTGCCTTCTTTGTTGCCTATTTTTCGCTTGCGGTGGTATATTCTGCGTACACTGCCGGCAAGATAACCAAGTACCACGACCTAGCGGAGGAGTTGAAGCACCTGGAGGACATCCGTATAGTTTCGGTTGTCTTCTCGGCAACCGGAGTTGTTCCTAAATCTCTCCTAAGGTCCCTAGACGAGCTGTAATTGAAGAAAGTCCTGAACAGCATCCTGAAAGCGGGGATTCTTGGAACCCGTAGTATAGTTAGGTGGTTCCTGAATCATCACAACTGACAGTAAATCCTAAGCAGACCCATTAGGATAAGTATAAACAAAACCGGCTGATGAGATCCATAGAACCCAATTCCCTTTGGCATTCTGATTGTCCGGGATAGGTGAAAGTTGTTAGCAATTTTTGCTCAGAAGTGTCAAAACTCTATAATAATAATAAGAATTAATATTTCAATCAAAATGAACATAAGAGTTTTGGCTCGAATAGAGGTTGTATGAATCACATTACTTACAAGAGTAAATCTATATTATATGCCACAAATGTTCAGCTTATTGGACGCAATGGCTTAATCTCCCCAAAAGAGGAAAAGAAAAAAAATCTAGATCATGTGGCGTTTCATCGTCCCCACTAACAAAAACTCCTTTCCCTGACAGCTGTGGAGAAGTAGAGATGATCACGATCTCTAGTAGCAACGCACGGCATGCTAACATTCCTTCCCTACTTTCGAATGATTTGTTCTGGCTTGCAGTCTTAATAATTGGCCTACGAATTTATTTTCTTGATTCCAACGTTTCGATCCAACGTTGGAGCCAAGAAAATAAATTCGTAGGTCAATTATTAAGACTGCAAGCCAGACCAAATCATTCGAAATAATCTTCACAGTCGCAAGATATTCCTTCCCTACGTAAGGACGTGGCCAGTGTTGTAATTCTCACTTACAAAGAGTTATACTCACTTGCTACTATATATCTCAGCTCAAAAGCATGCTATACAAATACGGTGTATAAAGGACTTTTTCTCTAAAATTTTGCCGAATAAGATTCTCACACGCATACAAAAGTCGTGAAAGAGCTGTGAATGCTACTTTCCACGAGGTGAATATAAATAATATATTACACCAACGCCGTGGAGAGTCAGCTTCACAGCTCTTCCACGACTTTGATATACGTGTGCGATCTTTACTAGATTCATGTAAGTAGGTCAAAGATAATGAGTATGATGAATGTTAATAATCACTTATAATCACTTTAAGAAATAAGACTTTGTGAATTCAGATATGACTCGATAAAACATTTCACATCATTAAATATAAGACATAAATGTTGGCGCTGAGAGTCGTTCAAAAGTGCTTTTCACTACAGGTATCACATTGCTATTGAAGATTGGAAAGTCGATCCATTATGATAGTCCGAAAAAAAAAACTTCGGGTCACTCCGCCGGTTATGCAGTCAGGGCAACATTTATCGGTCGTAGTAGCAGCACATTTGGTGGGTGGAACCCACTTGGCACAATTCTGGAGCAACATTTGAAAAGGGCCCAAGAGGTCTTGTGTCTTTTTTCTAAAACGCTCCATAGGGCATAACAGCAGCCCGCCCACGCAAATGAACACCGTTATCCGAAAGATCGATGTTTGCTCTATCTGATAACGATCTTAGTTTTTGTGAATAAGCTGAGGGGGCCTCAGGAGCGACGTGTGAAGTCATTGTTTACCAATGCTTGTATGCCCTTTTCAAATGTTGCTCCAGAATTTATCTTGAGCAACCGGGGTGAAAGTATCACAGGAGCTGCTAACTGTCGATCATAACTGAAGCATTTGAAACTCGAGCATTGATATAACTGACACTTATGCTTCACGGCGCCGATTTATTCAGAACAGTGGCTTAGCTTGCCGATAGTTTAGCACATCACACCAACGGATGAATAACTGGGAGGGTTTGTGGATCAAACTGTTTGATAGTTCAATAGGCGATATTATGCTTTCGGTGTGTAGGTCCCACACTAATAAAAAAGTTGGTCAAACCTTTTAATATTCATCATACCTATATCCGATTCAATAGTTCAGAATAGTGCTATTAGACCCAATGAGTGTTTTATTTTGGAATTACGAACAATCACGAAAAACGATGTTTCCTCTAATTTTCTATGCAATTCGTTATCAAAATTTAATTATTATAAAGCTTGTTTTTCTATCATATTTACTATTTTTAGTACTGGCTCATTATGTAACTAAAATGCGTTGAATAATGGAAAGTCGATGAAAAAAAAGAAAATTGTGTACCGTAAGGTCGCCATTCACCGCTCATTTTTGGTCAATTTTACAAAAATTATCAAATGTTAGTAAAGTATCGTAACAAAAGTGAATGTAACATGCTGCCACATTAAAAAACTTTCATTTCATCAAGTTTTTATATGGGTGCATCTGAAATCACATTCTTAAAAAAGATTTCCCTCACTGCGCTGCAGGGCAGCATGGGAACTGTTCAGAGCAAACAGCGGGAGAAATTCCCAACACTAAAACTCCTCAAAAAATCCATTTTGACCAAACAGGATGAACTGAACATCATAAATCATCAATATTATGGTAAGTAAAAGTTATTTTGGTTTTATGAATGAATAATGTATGTGGCTTCATGAAAAAATAATCCAGTGAGCGGTGAATGGGTCCGTTATGAGCGGTGAATGGATGCATAAGCGGTAATAGGAGCCAAAAGATAACACATTTTAGTTTTCATTTTTTCGGTTGTAAACATATTTTATGATCGTTTTATATTTTTTCTATAATAACAACATAATTACCGTTGTGCGGGGCTTCTTTATACACTTTTTCATGGTTTTTCAACTTTATGACATTATTACTCCCAGAGTAGTGAATGGATTTCCACAATTTTTACACACAATAATCGTGAGTGTGTATGTAGGCTGTAGGCAAAATTTGAACTAAATCCATCAATAAACAAAAAAGTTGTTCATACACCAATCCGACACATCTCATATAGAACTGGATGGGGGCTACTTTGGACATTTTTATTTATAACAAATCTGCATTTCAAATTCCAGGGTTATTTAGAAAACAACTTTGCACCATTACTGTAGTATACTATATCAGACATTATTTCAATAAAAATATGTGTGATAATAAATAAAATATGAGCAGCGTGATTTTGCTATATAGATAGCCTGAAAAAAGGGACCATACGTCCTTAATTTAGGTGAAACGGTCATTTATAATGTAAGGTACCCCGGCGCAAGTGAGAATCGGGGGCAAGTGAGACCTATAGCTAGTATTTTTTTTATTGTTTATTTTTTAGACTAACATTCTTCATGGAAAACATAGGTATCACATACTTTGAATAGAAAAAAAGTTATTGTTTCAACCATAAAATAGACCATATACGTTATTGTTGTTCATATGTAGTTTTCAATTCACTAGGTAAGATTGACGCGCTCTACTACATTCGTCGTTTAAAAGTAGATTTGTTATTCTACAAATACTTTTTTGGTTTCAGGATAGTATTTGGAGTTCATGCAAATGATTTCAAGCGAAAAAGCTGTATTTTATTTTTATTTATTACCTTTAGTTCACTGCTCTTACTTGCTCCAGTGCATTTCGCTATCTGCGGCAAGTGGGACCTATGAGAAGAAACAAACACAATTGTATGGGTTCATCTCGCCTTGTCCAGCCTAAGATGAAATTAGCACGAAAGTCAATAAAAATTGACGCGTTAAGTAATCTACTGTTGAATTATACATTATTACCTCTATTTAGATGATGAAATTCTTGTTAAAAATGATAAAACCTTGGGTAAAACAAAAAAAAAATCAAAAGCATGTATTTTTTTGTGTTTTTTTTTTTCTAAATATCTTCCATTTTATCACTTAACGCTGCATAATGCATTCTTCTGAGCATTCGAGAACAGTCCATAAAAAAATAAAATAGGGAAATGGCCTTTTCAAAATTCATGATAAAAAAACATTATTTAATGATCGTAAGATTATGTAAGAAAGAAGATATTACTGAAAATCTTGAAACCCCAGATTTGCTATTGATGAGAATCATCAACTATATAACATGGATACCAAGTTTCGGAATCTTTCGTCTCTTCACTTTACGGCGCTTTTTGTATAAAAAAAATCATTTTTTTGCATGAGCTGCTAGAGTTGATTCAATTTCCCCCAGCAATTTGTTATGTGTTACGTAATTTATGCATGATACCATAAACCTCTTCTTATTTTAATCTCTAAACATAGTCATTCATATTATATATATATGAATCTTTTATAAGAGATTTATGATTTATGTTACCTTATTTGTTGCAACTTATATGAAGCCCTTTGAACAAATACTCTGAATAGGTCCCACTTGCCTCGTGAAACGCAGTAAATGAAGATCTGCTACACTTTTCATTATATGCATAATATATGGAATGTAAAAGTTTTGAAACAGTTTTAATGCACGTTAATAAGTACAAATATATCAACAACGTCTTTTGGGTTCATTGGAATTATTAACGAATTTGTGTTCTGAAACTTTTGGCATGACAAAACCAAATTAGCATATTTTTAGGTCCCACTTGCCCCGGGGTACCTTATAACGATACAAATATTCGATTGTATATGCTACGTTGATACATTTTGAATGAATTGATCAACCCTTTGAAATTTATGAACTGTAGAAACAATGCATACAGACCAAATGTTCTGATACGTTATGTTTATTGTATTGGTTTGAAAAATAATTTCAACCAAATGAAGGGAAAACTATTGTTTCATAATAGTCCCAAAGACATCAAACAGATTTGAACCATATTTTGAATTCAAAAAATTCATATTCAAAACGACGGTATTGAGTTGTTAACGAAAATTAATGTACAATTTTCGCCAATGTCGATTTTCAATATTCTAAAATTTACGAAAATGCCGTTAAATGAGCCGTGAATGGCGACCTCACGGTATGCAATTCGTTGCAAAACTAAATATTTTCAGCACTCTTCGAATTCATTCAATTCGGCAAGCAACGTAAATGTACGACTCGTGCTGGAAAAATCATCATTTTACAACTCGTTGCATAAATAACTATATTGTACATTTCAAAAGATTTCCATTTACACATTGTGAATGTGGTTGTGGTGTTTGTAATGC